>NW_027617646.1:0-105153 GCF_964187855.1 Myxine glutinosa | reverse complement strand
TCAACACTAACATAAGTGCGAAAAGTGGTTTTTCAACACCACCACAAGTGCGAAAAGTGGTTTTTCCACACTAATACAAGTGCAAAAGTGGTTTCCTGCACCAACACAAGTGCGAAAAGTGGTTTTTCAACACCAACACAAGTGCGAAAAGTGGTTTTTCAACACTAACGCAAGTGCGAAAAGTGGTTTTTCCACACTAATACAAGTGCAAAAGTGGTTTCCTGCACCAACACAAGTGCGAAAAGTGGTTTTTCAACACTAACACAAGTGCAAAAAGTGTTTTTTCAACACTATCACAAGTGCAAAAAGTGTTTTTTCCACACTAATACAAGTGCAAAAGTGGTTTTTCAACACTAACACAAGTGCGAAAAGTGGTTTTTCAACACTATCACAAGTGCAAAAAGTGGTTTTTCAACACTAATACAAGTGCAAAAGTGGTTTCCTGCACCAACACAAGTGCGAAAAGTGGTTTTTCAACACTAACACAAGTGCGAAAAGTGGTTTTTCAACACTATCACAAGTGCAAAAAGTGGTTTTTCAACACTAATACAAGTGCAAAAGTGGTTTCCTGCACCAACACAAGTGCAAAAAGTGGTTTTCAACACTAACACAAGTGCAAAAAGTGGTTTTTCAACACTAACACAAGTGCGAAAAGTGGTTTTTCCACACTAATACAAGTGCAAAAGTGGTTTCCTGCACCAACACAAGTGCGAAAAGTGGTTTTTCAACACTATCACAAGTGCAAAAAGTGGTTTTTCCACACTAATACAAGTGCAAAAGTGGTTTCCTGCACCAACACAAGTGCGAAAAGTGGTTTTTCAACACTAATACAAGTGCGAAAAGTGGTTTTTCAACACTAACACAAGTGCAAAAGTGGTTTTTCCACACTAATACAAGTGCAAAAGTGGTTTCCTGCACCAACACAAGTGCGAAAGTGGATTTTCAACACTAACACAAGTGCGAAAAGTGGTTTTTCAACACTAACACAAGTGAGAAATGTGGTTTTTCCACACGAATACAAGTGCAAAAGTGGTTTCCTGCACCAACACAAGTGCGAAAGTGATTTTTCAACACTAACACAAGTGCGAAAAGTGGTTTTTCAACACTAACACAAGTGCGAAAAGTGGTTTTTCAACACTATCACAAGTGCGAAAAGTGGTTTTTCCACACTAATACAAGTGCAAAAGTGGTTTCCTGCACCAACACAAGTGCGAAAAGTGGTTTTTCAACACTAACACAGTGCGAAAAGTGGTTTTTCAACACTATCACAAGTGCAAAAAGTGGTTTTACCACACTAATACAAGTGCAAAAGTGGTTTCCTGCAACAACACAAGTGCGAAAAGTGGTTTTTCAACACTAACACAAGTGCGAAAAGTGGTTTTTCAACACTAACACAAGTGCGAAAAGTGGTTTTTCAACACTATCACAAGTGCGAAAAGTGGTTTTCAACACTATCACAAGTGCCGAAAAGTGGTTTTTCAACACTAACTAAGTGCGAAAAGTGGTTTTTCAACACCACCACAAGTGCGAAAAGTGGTTTTTCCACACTAATACAAGTGCAAAAGTGGTTTCCTGCACCAACACAAGTGCGAAAAGTGGTTTTTCAACACCAACACAAGTGCGAAAAGTGGTTTTTCAACACTAACGCAAGTGCGAAAAGTGGTTTTTCCACACTAATACAAGTGCAAAAGTGGTTTCCTGCACCAACACAAGTGCGAAAAGTGGTTTTTCAACACTAACATAAGTGCGAAAAGTGGTTTTTCAACACCACCACAAGTGCGAAAAGTGGTTTTTCCACACTAATACAAGTGCAAAAGTGGTTCCTGCACCAACACAAGTGCGAAAAGTGGTTTTCACACCAACACAAGTGCGAAAAGTGGTTTTTCAACACTAACGCAAGTGCGAAAAGTGGTTTTTCCACACTAATACAAGTGCAAAAGTGGTTTCCTGCACCAACACAAGTGCGAAAAGTGGTTTTTCAACACTAACACAAGTGCAAAAAGTGTTTTTTCAACACTATCACAAGTGCAAAAAGTGTTTTTTCCACACTAATACAAGTGCAAAAGTGGTTTTTCAACACTAACACAAGTGCGAAAAGTGGTTTTTCAACACTATCACAAGTGCAAAAAGTGGTTTTCAACACTAATACAAGTGCAAAAGTGGTTTCCTGCACCAACACAAGTGCGAAAAGTGGTTTTTCAACACTAACACAAGTGCGAAAAGTGGTTTTTCAACACTATCACAAGTGCAAAAAGTGGTTTTTCAACACTAATACAAGTGCAAAAGTGGTTTCCTGCACCAACACAAGTGCAAAAAGTGGTTTTCAACACTAACACAAGTGCAAAAGTGGTTTTTTCAACACTAACACAAGTGCGAAAAGTGGTTTTTCCACACTAATACAAGTGCAAAAGTGGTTTCCTGCACCAACACAAGTGCGAAAAGTGGTTTTTCAACACTATCACAAGTGCAAAAAGTGGTTTTTCCACACTAATACAAGTGCAAAAGTGGTTTCCTGCACCAACACAAGTGCGAAAAGTGGTTTTTCAACACTAATACAAGTGCGAAAAGTGGTTTTTCAACACTAACACAAGTGCAAAAAGTGGTTTTTCCACACTAATACAAGTGCAACAGTGGTTTCCTGCACCAACACAAGTGCGAAAAGTGGTTTTTCAACACTAACACAAGTGCGAAAAGTGGTTTTTCAACACTAACACAAGTGAGAAAAGTGGTTTTTCCACACGAATACAAGTGCAAAAGTGGTTTCGTGCACCAACACAAGTGCGAAAAGTGGTTTTTCAACACTATCACAAGTGCAAAAAGTGTTTTTTCCACACTAATACAAGTGCAAAAGTGGTTTTCAACACTAACACAAGTGCGAAAAGTGGTTTTTCAACACTAACACAAGTGCGAAAAGTGGTTTTCAACACTAACACAAGTGCGAAAAGTGTTTTTTCCACACTAATACAAGTGCAAAAGTGGTTTCCTGCACCAACACAAGTGCAAAAAGTGGTTTTTCAACACTAACACAAGTGCGAAAAGTGGTTTTTCAACACTAACACAAGTGCGAAAAGTGTTTTTTCCACACTAATACAAGTGCAAAAGTGGTTTCCTGCTCCAACACAAGTGCGAAAAGTGGTTTTTCAACACTAACACAAGTGCGAAAAGTGGTTTTTCAACACTAACACAAGTGCGAAAGTGGTTTTTCAACACTAACACAAGTGCGAAAAGTGGTTTTTCAACACTATCACAAGTGCGAAAAGTGGTTTTTCCACACTAATACAAGTGCAAAAGTGGTTTCCTGCACCAACACAAGTGCGAAAAGTGGTTTTTCAACACTAACACAAGTGCGAAAAGTGGTTTTTCAACACTATCACAAGTGCAAAAAGTGGTTTTTCCACACTAATACAAGTGCAAAAGTGGTTTCCTGCACCAACACAAGTGCGAAACGTGGTTTTTCAACACTAATACAAGTGCGAAAAGTGGTTTTTCAACACTAGCACAAGTGCGAAACGTGGTTTTTCAACACTAACACAAGTGTGAAAAGTGTTTTTTCCACACTAATACAAGTGCAAAAGTGGTTTCCTGCACCAACACAAGTGGGAAAAGTGGTTTTTCAACACTAACACAAGTGCGAAAAGTGGTTTTTCAACACTAGCACAAGTGCGAAAAGTGTTTTTTCCACACTAATACAAGTGTAAAAGTAGTTTCCTGCACCAACACAAGTGCGAAAAGTGGTTTTTCAACACTAACACAAGTGCGAAAAGTGGTTTTTCAACACTAACACAAGTGCGAAAAGTGGTTTTTCAACACGAACACAAGTGCGAAAAGTGGTTTTTCAACACTATCACAAGTGCGAAAAGTGGTTTTTCCACACTAATACAAGTGCAAAAGTGGTTTCCTGCACCAACACAAGTGCGAAAAGTGGTTTTTCAACACTAACACAAGTGCGAAAAGTGGTTTTTCAACACTATCACAAGTGCAAAAAGTGGTTTTTCCACACTAATACAAGTGCAAAAGTGGTTTCCTGCAACAACACAAGTGCGAAAAGTGGTTTTTCAACACTAACACAAGTGCGAAAAGTGGTTTTTCAACACTAACACAAGTGCGAAAAGTGGTTTTTCAACACTATCACAAGTGCGAAAAGTGTTTTTCAACACTATCACAAGTGCGAAAAGTGGTTTTTCCACACTAATACAAGTGCGAAAAGTGGTTTTTCAACACTAACACAAGTGCGAAAAGTGGTTTTTCAACACTAACACAAGTGCAAAAAGTGGTTTTTCAACACTAACATAAGTGCGAAAAGTGGTTTTTCAACACTATCACAAGTGCGAAAAGTGGTTTTTCCACACTAATACAAGTGCAAAAGTGGTTTCCTGCACCAACACAAGTGCGAAAAGTGGTTTTTCAACACCAACACAAGTGCGAAAAGTGGTTTTTCAACACTAACGCAAGTGCGAAAAGTGGTTTTTCCACACTAATACAAGTGCAAAAGTGGTTTCCTGCACCAACACAAGTGCGAAAAGTGGTTTTTCAACACTAACACAAGTGCAAAAAGTGTTTTTCAACACTAACACAAGTGCGAAAAGTGGTTTTTCAACACTACAACAAGTGCAAAAAGTGGTTTTCCACACTAATACAAGTGCAAAAGTGGTTTCCTGCACCAACACAAGTGCGAAAAGTGGTTTTTCAACACTAACACAAGTGCGAAAAGTGGTTTTTCAACACTATCACAAGTGCAAAAAGTGTATTTTCCACACTAATACAAGTGCAAAAGTGCTTTCCTGCACCAACACAAGTGCGAAAAGTGGTTTTTCCACACTAATACAAGTGCGAAAAGTGGTTTTTCCACACTAATACAAGTGCAAAAGTGGTTTCCTGCACCAACACAAGTGCGAAAAGTGGTTTTCAACACTAACACAAGTGCAAAAAGTGGTTTTTCAACACTAACACAAGTGCGAAAAGTGGTTTTTCCACACTAATACAAGTGCAAAAGTGGTTTCCTGCACCAACACAAGTGCGAAAAGTGGTTTTTCAACACTATCACAAGTGCAAAAAGTGGTTTTTCCACACTAATACAAGTGCAAAAGTGGTTTCCTGCACCAACACAAGTGCGAAAAGTGGTTTTTCAACACTAATACAAGTGCGAAAAGTGGTTTTTCAACACTAACACAAGTGCAAAAAGTGGTTTTTCCACACTAATACAAGTGCAAAAGTGGTTTCCTGCACCAACACAAGTGCGAAAAGTGGTTTTTCAACACTAACACAAGTGCGAAAAGTGGTTTTTCAACACTAACACAAGTGAGAAAAGTGGTTTTTCCACACGAATACAAGTGCAAAAGTGGTTTCGTGCACCAACACAAGTGCGAAAAGTGGTTTTTCAACACTATCACAAGTGCAAAAAGTGTTTTTTCCACACTAATACAAGTGCAAAAGTGGGTTTTCAACACTAACACAAGTGCGAAAAGTGGTTTTTCAACACTAACACAAGTGCGAAAAGTGGTTTTTCAACACTAACACAAGTGCGAAAAGTGTTTTTTCCACACTAATACAAGTGCAAAAGTGGTTTCCTGCACCAACACAAGTGCAAAAAGTGGTTTTTCAACACTAACACAAGTGCGAAAAGTGGTTTTTCAACACTAACACAAGTGCGAAAAGTGTTTTTTCCACACTAATACAAGTGCAAAAGTGGTTTCCTGCTCCAACACAAGTGCGAAAAGTGGTTTTTCAACACTAACACAAGTGCGAAAAGTGGTTTTTCAACACTAACACAAGTGCGAAAGTGGTTTTTCAACACTAACACAAGTGCGAAAAGTGGTTTTTCAACACTATCACAAGTGCGAAAAGTGGTTTTTCCACACTAATACAAGTGCAAAAGTGGTTTCCTGCACCAACACAAGTGCGAAAAGTGGTTTTTCAACACTAACACAAGTGCGAAAAGTGGTTTTTCAACACTATCACAAGTGCAAAAAGTGGTTTTTCCACACTAATACAAGTGCAAAAGTGGTTTCCTGCACCAACACAAGTGCGAAACGTGGTTTTTCAACACTAATACAAGTGCGAAAAGTGGTTTTTCAACACTAGCACAAGTGCGAAACGTGTTTTTTCAACACTAACACAAGTGTGAAAAGTGTTTTTTCCACACTAATACAAGTGCAAAAGTGGTTTCCTGCACCAACACAAGTGGGAAAAGTGGTTTTTCAACACTAACACAAGTGCGAAAAGTGGTTTTTCAACACTAGCACAAGTGCGAAAAGTGTTTTTTCCACACTAATACAAGTGTAAAAGTAGTTTCCTGCACCAACACAAGTGCGAAAAGTGGTTTTTCAACACTAACACAAGTGCGAAAAGTGGTTTTTCAACACTAACACAAGTGCGAAAAGTGGTTTTTCAACACTAACACAAGTGCGAAAAGTGGTTTTTCAACACTATCACAAGTGCGAAAAGTGGTTTTTCCACACTAATACAAGTGCAAAAGTGGTTTCCTGCACCAACACAAGTGCGAAAAGTGGTTTTTCAACACTAACACAAGTGCGAAAAGTGGTTTTTCAACACTATCACAAGTGCAAAAAGTGGTTTTTCCACACTAATACAAGTGCAAAAGTGGTTTCCTGCAACAACACAAGTGCGAAAAGTGGTTTTTCAACACTAACACAAGTGCGAAAAGTGGTTTTTCAACACTAACACAAGTGCGAAAAGTGGTTTTTCAACACTATCACAAGTGCGAAAAGTGGTTTTTCAACACTATCACAAGTGCGAAAAGTGGTTTTTCCACACTAATACAAGTGCGAAAAGTGGTTTTTCAACACTAACACAAGTGCGAAAAGTGGTTTTTCAACACTAACACAAGTGCAAAAAGTGGTTTTTCAACACTAACATAAGTGCGAAAAGTGGTTTTTCAACACTATCACAAGTGCGAAAAGTGGTTTTTCCACACTAATACAAGTGCAAAAGTGGTTTCCTGCACCAACACAAGTGCGAAAAGTGGTTTTTCAACACCAACACAAGTGCGAAAAGTGGTTTTTCAACACTAACGCAAGTGCGAAAAGTGGTTTTTCCACACTAATACAAGTGCAAAAGTGGTTTCCTGCACCAACACAAGTGCGAAAAGTGGTTTTTCAACACTAACACAAGTGCAAAAAGTGTTTTTTCAACACTAACACAAGTGCGAAAAGTGGTTTTTCAACACTACAACAAGTGCAAAAAGTGGTTTTTCCACACTAATACAAGTGCAAAAGTGGTTTCCTGCACCAACACAAGTGCGAAAAGTGGTTTTTCAACACTAACACAAGTGCGAAAAGTGGTTTTTCAACACTATCACAAGTGCAAAAAGTGTATTTTCCACACTAATACAAGTGCAAAAGTGCTTTCCTGCACCAACACAAGTGCGAAAAGTGGTTTTTCCACACTAATACAAGTGCAAAAAGTGTTTTTTCAATACTATCACAAGTGCAAAAAGTGTTTTTTCCACACTAATACAAGTGCAAAAGTGGTTTCCTGCACCAACACAAGTGCGAAAAGTGGTTTTTCCACACTAATACAAGTGCAAAAAGTGTTTTTTCAATACTATCACAAGTTCAAAAAGTGTTTTTTCCACACTAATACAAGTGCAAAAGTGGTTTCCTGCACCAACACAAGTGCGAAAAGTGGTTTTTCAACAACTAACACAAGTGCAAAAAGTGTTTTTTCAACACTATCACAAGTGCAAAAAGTGTTTTTTCCACACTAATACAAATGCAAAAGTGGTTTCCTGCACCAACACAAGTGCGAAAAGTGGTTTTTCAACACTAACACAAGTGCAAAAAGTGTTTTTTCAACACTATCACAAGTGCAAAAAGTGTTTTTTCCACACTAATACAAGTGCAAAAGTGGTTTTTCAACACTAACACAAGTGCGAAAAGTGGTTTTTCAACACTACAACAAGTGCAAAAAGTGGTTTTTCTACACTAATACAAGTGCAAAAGTGGTTTCCTGCACCAACACAAGTGCGAAAAGTGGTTTTTCAACACTAACACAAGTGCGAAAAGTGGTTTTTCAACACTACCACAAGTGCAAAAAGTGTTTTTTCCACACTAATACAAGTGCAAAAGTGGTTTCCTGCACTAACACAAGTGCGAAAAGTGGTTTTCCACAATAATACAAGTGCAAAAGTGGTTTCCTGCACCAACACAAGTGCGAAAATTGGTTTTTCAATACTAACACAAGTGCGAAAAGTGGTTTTTCAACACTAACACAAGTGCGAAAAGTGGTTTTTCCACACTAATACAAGTGCAAAAGTGGTTTCCTGCAGCAACACAAGTGCGAAAAGTGGTTTTTCAACACTAACACAAGTGCGAAAAGTGGTTTTTCAACACTATCACAAGTGCAAAAAGTGGTTTTTCCACACTAATACAAGTGCAAAAGTGGTTTCCTGCACCAACACAAGTGCGAAAAGTGGTTTTTCAACACTAACACAAGTGCGAAAAGTGGTTTTTCAACACTAACACAAGTGTGAAAAGTGGTTTTTCAACACTAACATAAAGTGCGAAAAGTGGTTTTTCAACACTATCACAAGTGCGAAAAGTGGTTTTTCCACACTAATACAAGTGCAAAAGTGGTTTCCTGCACCAACACAAGTGCGAAAAGTGGTTTTTCAACACCAACACAAGTGCGAAAAGTGGTTTTTCAACACTAACGCAAGTGCGAAAAGTGGTTTTTCCACACTAATACAAGTGCAAAAGTGGTTTCCTGCACCAACACAAGTGCGAAAAGTGGTTTTTCAACACTAACACAAGTGCAAAAAGTGTTTTTTCCACACTAATACAAGTGCAAAAGTGGTTTTTCAACACTAACACAAGTGCGAAAAGTGGTTTTTCAACACTATCACAAGTGCAAGAAGTGGTTTTTCAACACTATCACAAGTGCAAAAAGTGGTTTTTCAACACTAACACAAGTGCGAAAAGTGTTTTTTCCACACTAATACAAGTGCAAAAGTGGTTTTTCAACACTAACACAAGTGCGAAAAGTGGTTTTTCAACACTATCACAAGTGCAAAAAGTGGTTTTTCAACACTATCACAAGTGCAAAAAGTGGTTTTTCAACACTAACACAAGTGCGAAAAGTGGTTTTTCAACACTAACACAAGTGCGAAAAGTGGTTTTTCCACACTAATACAAGTGCAAAAGTGGTTTCCTGCACCAACACAAGTGCGAAAAGTGGTTTTTCAACACTATCACAAGTGCAAAAAGTGGTTTTTCCACACTAATACAAGTGCAAAAGTGGTTTCCTGCACCAACACAAGTGCGAAAAGTGGTTTTTCAACACTAATACAAGTGCGAAAAGTGGTTTTTCAACACTAACACAAGTGCAAAAAGTGGTTTTTCCACACTAATACAAGTGCAAAAGTGGTTTCCTGCACCAACACAAGTGCGAAAAGTGGATTTTCAACACTAACACAAGTGCGAAAAGTGGTTTTTCAACACTAACACAAGTGAGAAATGTGGTTTTTCCACACGAATACAAGTGCAAAAGTGGTTTCCTGCACCAACACAAGTGCGAAAAGTGGTTTTTCAACACTAACACAAGTGCGAAAAGTGGTTTTTCAACACTAACACAAGTGCGAAAAGTGGTTTTTCAACACTACCACAAGTGCGAAAAGTGGTTTTTCCACACTAATACAAGTGCAAAAGTGGTTTCCTGCACCAACACAAGTGCGAAAAGTGGTTTTTCAACACTAACACAAGTGCGAAAAGTGGTTTTTCAACACTATCACAAGTGCAAAAAGTGGTTTTTCCACACTAATACAAGTGCAAAAGTGGTTTCCTGCAACAACACAAGTGCAAAAAGTGGTTTTTCAACACTAACACAAGTGCGAAAAGTGGTTTTTCAACACTAACACAAGTGCGAAAAGTGGTTTTTCAACACTAATATAAGTGCGAAAAGTGGTTTTTCAACACTATCACAAGTGCGAAAAGTGGTTTTTCAACACTAACACAAGTGCGAAAAGTGGTTTTTCAACACTAACACAAGTGCGAAAAGTGGTTTTTCAACACTAACACAAGTGCGAAAAGTGGTTTTTCAACACTAACATAAGTGCGAAAAGTGGTTTTTCAACACCACCACAAGTGCGAAAAGTGGTTTTTCCACACTAATACAAGTGCAAAAGTGGTTTCCTGCACCAACACAAGTGCGAAAAGTGGTTTTTCAACACCAACACAAGTGCGAAAAGTGGTTTTTCAACACTAACGCAAGTGCGAAAAGTGGTTTTTCCACACTAATACAAGTGCAAAAGTGGTTTCCTGCACCAACACAAGTGCGAAAAGTGGTTTTTCAACACTAACACAAGTGCAAAAAGTGTTTTTTCAACACTATCACAAGTGCAAAAAGTGTTTTTTCCACACTAATACAAGTGCAAAAGTGGTTTTTCAACACTAACACAAGTGCGAAAAGTGGTTTTTCAACACTATCACAAGTGCAAAAAGTGGTTTTTCAACACTAATACAAGTGCAAAAGTGGTTTCCTGCACCAACACAAGTGCGAAAAGTGGTTTTTCAACACTAACACAAGTGCGAAAAGTGGTTTTTCAACACTATCACAAGTGCAAAAAGTGGTTTTTCAACACTAATACAAGTGCAAAAGTGGTTTCCTGCACCAACACAAGTGCAAAAAGTGGTTTTTCAACACTAACACAAGTGCAAAAAGTGGTTTTTCAACACTAACACAAGTGCGAAAAGTGGTTTTTCCACACTAATACAAGTGCAAAAGTGGTTTCCTGCACCAACACAAGTGCGAAAAGTGGTTTTTCAACACTATCACAAGTGCAAAAAGTGGTTTTTCCACACTAATACAAGTGCAAAAGTGGTTTCCTGCACCAACACAAGTGCGAAAAGTGGTTTTTCAACACTAATACAAGTGCGAAAAGTGGTTTTTCAACACTAACACAAGTGCAAAAAGTGGTTTTTCCACACTAATACAAGTGCAAAAGTGGTTTCCTGCACCAACACAAGTGCGAAAAGTGGATTTTCAACACTAACACAAGTGCGAAAAGTGGTTTTTCAACACTAACACAAGTGAGAAATGTGGTTTTTCCACACGAATACAAGTGCAAAAGTGGTTTCCTGCACCAACACAAGTGCGAAAAGTGATTTTTCAACACTAACACAAGTGCGAAAAGTGGTTTTTCAACACTAACACAAGTGCGAAAAGTGGTTTTTCAACACTATCACAAGTGCGAAAAGTGGTTTTTCCACACTAATACAAGTGCAAAAGTGGTTTCCTGCACCAACACAAGTGCGAAAAGTGGTTTTTCAACACTAACACAAGTGCGAAAAGTGGTTTTTCAACACTATCACAAGTGCAAAAAGTGGTTTTACCACACTAATACAAGTGCAAAAGTGGTTTCCTGCAACAACACAAGTGCGAAAAGTGGTTTTTCAACACTAACACAAGTGCGAAAAGTGGTTTTTCAACACTAACACAAATGCGAAAAGTGGTTTTTCAACACTATCACAAGTGCGAAAAGTGGTTTTCAACACTATCACAAGTGCGAAAAGTGGTTTTTCCACACTAATACAAGTGCGAAAAGTGGTTTTTCAACACTAACACAAGTGCGAAAAGTGGTTTTTCAACACCAACACAAGTGCGAAAAGTGGTTTTTCAACACTAACACAAGTGCGAAAAGTGGTTTTTCAACACTAGCACAAGTGCGAAAAGTGTTTTTTCCACACTAATACAAGTGCAAAAGTAGTTTCCTGCACCAACACAAGTGCGAAAAGTGGTTTTTCAACACTAACACAAGTGCGAAAAGTGGTTTTTCAACACTAACACAAGTGCGAAAAGTGGTTTTTCAACACTAACACAAGTGCGAAAAGTGGTTTTTCAACACTATCACAAGTGCGAAAAGTGGTTTTTCCACACTAATACAAGTGCAAAAGTGGTTTCCTGCACCAACACAAGTGCGAAAAGTGGTTTTTCAACACTAACACAAGTGCGAAAAGTGGTTTTTCAACACTATCACAAGTGCAAAAAGTGGTTTTCCCACACTAATACAAGTGCAAAAGTGGTTTCCTGCAACAACACAAGTGCGAAAAGTGGTTTTTCAACACTAACACAAGTGCGAAAAGTGGTTTTTCAACACTAACACAAGTGCGAAAAGTGGTTTTTCAACACTATCACAAGTGCGAAAAGTGGTTTTTCCACACTAATACAAGTGCAAAAAGTGGTTTTTCAACACTAACACAAGTGCGAAAAGTGGTTTTTCAACACTAACACAAGTGCGAAAAGTGGTTTTTCAACACTAACATAAGTGCGAAAAGTGGTTTTTCAACACTATCACAAGTGCGAAAAGTGGTTTTTCAACACTAATACAAGTGCAAAAGTGGTTTCTTGCACCAACACAAGTGCGAAAAGTGGTTTTTCAACACTAACACAAGTGCGAAAAGTGGTTTTTCAACACTAACACAAGTGCGAAAAGTGGTTTTTCCACACTAATACAAGTGCAAAAGTGGTTTCCTGCACCAACACAAGTGCGAAAAGTGGTTTTTCAACACTATCACAAGTGCAAAAAGTGGTTTTTCCACACTAATACAAGTGCAAAAGTGGTTTCCTGCACCAACACAAGTGCGAAAAGTGGTTTTTCAACACTAATACAAGTGCGAAAAGTGGTTTTTCAACACTAACACAAGTGCAAAAAGTGGTTTTTCCACACTAATACAAGTGCAAAAGTGGTTTCCTGCACCAACACAAGTGCGAAAAGTGGATTTTCAACACTAACACAAGTGCGAAAAGTGGTTTTTCAACACTAACACAAGTGAGAAATGTGGTTTTTCCACACGAATACAAGTGCAAAAGTGGTTTCCTGCACCAACACAAGTGCGAAAAGTGGTTTTTCAACACTAACACAAGTGCGAAAAGTGGTTTTTCAACACTAACACAAGTGCGAAAAGTGGTTTTTCAACACTACCACAAGTGCGAAAAGTGGTTTTTCCACACTAATACAAGTGCAAAAGTGGTTTCCTGCACCAACACAAGTGCGAAAAGTGGTTTTTCAACACTAACACAAGTGCGAAAAGTGGTTTTTCAACACTATCACAAGTGCAAAAAGTGGTTTTTCCACACTAATACAAGTGCAAAAGTGGTTTCCTGCAACAACACAAGTGCGAAAAGTGGTTTTTCAACACTAACACAAGTGCGAAAAGTGGTTTTTCAACACTAACACAAGTGCGAAAAGTGGTTTTTCAACACTAATATAAGTGCGAAAAGTGGTTTTTCAACACTATCACAAGTGCGAAAAGTGGTTTTTCAACACTAACACAAGTGCGAAAAGTGGTTTTTCAACACTAACACAAGTGCGAAAAGTGGTTTTTCAACACTAACACAAGTGCGAAAAGTGGTTTTTCAACACTAACATAAGTGCGAAAAGTGGTTTTTCAACACCACCACAAGTGCGAAAAGTGGTTTTTCCACACTAATACAAGTGCAAAAGTGGTTTCCTGCACCAACACAAGTGCGAAAAGTGGTTTTTCAACACCAACACAAGTGCGAAAAGTGGTTTTTCAACACTAACGCAAGTGCGAAAAGTGGTTTTTCCACACTAATACAAGTGCAAAAGTGGTTTCCTGCACCAACACAAGTGCGAAAAGTGGTTTTTCAACACTAACACAAGTGCAAAAAGTGTTTTTTCAACACTATCACAAGTGCAAAAAGTGTTTTTTCCACACTAATACAAGTGCAAAAGTGGTTTTTCAACACTAACACAAGTGCGAAAAGTGGTTTTTCAACACTATCACAAGTGCAAAAAGTGGTTTTTCAACACTAATACAAGTGCAAAAGTGGTTTCCTGCACCAACACAAGTGCGAAAAGTGGTTTTTCAACACTAACACAAGTGCGAAAAGTGGTTTTTCAACACTATCACAAGTGCAAAAAGTGGTTTTTCAACACTAATACAAGTGCAAAAGTGGTTTCCTGCACCAACACAAGTGCAAAAAGTGGTTTTTCAACACTAAAACAAGTGCAAAAAGTGGTTTTTCAACACTAACACAGGTGCGAAAAGTGGTTTTTCCACACTAATACAAGTGCAAAAGTGGTTTCCTGCACCAACACAAGTGCGAAAAGTGGTTTTTCAACACTATCACAAGTGCAAAAAGTGGTTTTTCCACACTAATACAAGTGCAAAAGTGGTTTCCTGCACCAACACAAGTGCGAAAAGTGGTTTTTCAACACTAATACAAGTGCGAAAAGTGGTTTTTCAACACTAACACAAGTGCAAAAAGTGGTTTTTCCACACTAATACAAGTGCAAAAGTGGTTTCCTGCACCAACACAAGTGCGAAAAGTGGATTTTCAACACTAACACAAGTGCGAAAAGTGGTTTTTCAACACTAACACAAGTGAGAAATGTGGTTTTTCCACACGAATACAAGTGCAAAAGTGGTTTCCTGCACCAACACAAGTGCAAAAAGTGATTTTTCAACACTAACACAAGTGCGAAAAGTGGTTTTTCAACACTAACACAAGTGCGAAAAGTGGTTTTTCAACACTATCACAAGTGCGAAAAGTGGTTTTTCCACACTAATACAAGTGCAAAAGTGGTTTCCTGCACCAACACAAGTGCGAAAAGTGGTTTTTCAACACTAACACAAGTGCGAAAAGTGGTTTTTCAACACTATCACAAGTGCAAAAAGTGGTTTTACCACAATAATACAAGTGCAAAAGTGGTTTCCTGCAACAACACAAGTGCGAAAAGTGGTTTTTCAACACTAACACAAGTGCGAAAAGTGGTTTTTCAACACTAACACAAATGCGAAAAGTGGTATTTTCAACACTATCACAAGTGCGAAAAGTGGTTTTCAACACTATCACAAGTGCGAAAAGTGGTTTTTCCACACTAATACAAGTGCGAAAAGTGGTTTTTCAACACTAACACAAGTGCGAAAAGTGGTTTTTCAACACCAACACAAGTGCGAAAAGTGGTTTTTCAACACTAACACAAGTGCGAAAAGTGGTTTTTCAACACTAGCACAAGTGCGAAAAGTGTTTTTTCCACACTAATACAAGTGCAAAAGTAGTTTCCTGCACCAACACAAGTGCGAAAAGTGGTTTTTCAACACTAACACAAGTGCGAAAAGTGGTTTTTCAACACTAACACAAGTGCGAAAAGTGGTTTTTCAACACCTAACACAAGTGCGAAAAGTGGTTTTTCAACACTATCACAAGTGCGAAAAGTGGTTTTTCCACACTAATACAAGTGCAAAAGTGGTTTCCTGCACCAACACAAGTGCGAAAAGTGGTTTTTCAACACTAACACAAGTGCGAAAAGTGGTTTTTCAACACTATCACAAGTGCAAAAAGTGGTTTTCCCACACTAATACAAGTGCAAAAGTGGTTTCCTGCAACAACACAAGTGCGAAAAGTGGTTTTTCAACACTAACACAAGTGCGAAAAGTGGTTTTTCAACACTAACACAAGTGCGAAAAGTGGTTTTTCAACACTATCACAAGTGCGAAAAGTGGTTTTTCCACACTAATACAAGTGCAAAAAGTGGTTTTTCAACACTAACACAAGTGCGAAAAGTGGTTTTTCAACACTAACACAAGTGCGAAAAGTGGTTTTTCAACACTAACATAAGTGCGAAAAGTGGTTTTTCAACACTATCACAAGTGCGAAAAGTGGTTTTTCCACACTAATACAAGTGCAAAAGTGGTTTCCTGCACCAACACAAGTGCGAAAAGTGGTTTTTCAACACTAACACAAGTGCGAAAAGTGGTTTTTCAACACTAGCACAAGTGCGAAAAGTGGTTTTTCAACACTAACACAAGTGCGAAAAGTGTTTTTTCCACACTAATACAAGTGCAAAAGTGGTTTCCTGCACCAACACAAGTGCGAAAAGTGGTTTTTCAACACTAACACAAGTGCGAAAAGTGGTTTTTCAACACTAACACAAGTGCGAAAAGTGTTTTTTCCACACTAATACAAGTGCAAAAGTGGTTTCCTGCACCAACACAAGTGCGAAAAGTGGTTTTTCAACACTAACACAAGTGCGAAAAGTGGTTTTTCCACACTAATGCAAGTGCAAAAGTGGTTTCCTGCACCAACACAAGTGCGAAAAGTGGTTTTTCAACACTAATACAAGTGCGAAAAGTGGTTTTTCAACACTAACACAAGTGCAAAAAGTGGTTTTTCCACACTAATACAAGTGCAAAAGTGGTTTCCTGCACCAACACAAGTGCGAAAAGTGGATTTTCAACACTAACACAAGTGCGAAAAGTGGTTTTTCAACACTAACACAAGTGAGAAATGTGGTTTTTCCACACGAATACAAGTGCAAAAGTGGTTTCCTGCACCAACACAAGTGCGAAAAGTGGTTTTTCAACACTAACACAAGTGCGAAAAGTGGTTTTTCAACACTAACACAAGTGCGAAAAGTGGTTTTTCAACACTACCACAAGTGCGAAAAGTGGTTTTTCCACACTAATACAAGTGCAAAAGTGGTTTCCTGCACCAACACAAGTGCGAAAAGTGGTTTTTCAACACTAACACAAGTGCGAAAAGTGGTTTTTCAACACTATCACAAGTGCAAAAAGTGGTTTTTCCACACTAATACAAGTGCAAAAGTGGTTTCCTGCAACAACACAAGTGCGAAAAGTGGTTTTTCAACACTAACACAAGTGCGAAAAGTGGTTTTTCAACACTAACACAAGTGCGAAAAGTGGTTTTTCAACACTAATACAAGTGCGAAAAGTGGTTTTTCAACACTATCACAAGTGCGAAAAGTGGTTTTTCAACACTAACACAAGTGCGAAAAGTGGTTTTTCAACACTAACACAAGTGCGAAAAGTGGTTTTTCAACACTAACACAAGTGCGAAAAGTGGTTTTTCAACACTAACATAAGTGCGAAAAGTGGTTTTTCAACACCACCACAAGTGCGAAAAGTGGTTTTTCCACACTAATACAAGTGCAAAAGTGGTTTCCTGCACCAACACAAGTGCGAAAAGTGGTTTTTCAACACCAACACAAGTGCGAAAAGTGGTTTTTCAACTCTAACGCAAGTGCGAAAAGTGGTTTTTCCACACTAATACAAGTGCAAAAGTGGTTTCCTGCACCAACACAAGTGCGAAAAGTGGTTTTTCAACACTAACACAAGTGCAAAAAGTGTTTTTTCAACACTATTACAAGTGCAAAAAGTGTTTTTTCCACACTAATACAAGTGCAAAAGTGGTTTTTCAACACTAACACAAGTGCGAAAAGTGGTTTTTCAACACTATCACAAGTGCAAAAAGTGGTTTTTCAACACTAATACAAGTGCAAAAGTGGTTTCCTGCACCAACACAAGTGCGAAAAGTGGTTTTTCAACACTAACACAAGTGCGAAAAGTGGTTTTTCAACACTATCACAAGTGCAAAAAGTGGTTTTTCAACACTAATACAAGTGCAAAAGTGGTTTCCTGCACCAACACAAGTGCAAAAAGTGGTTTTTCAACACTAACACAAGTGCAAAAAGTGGTTTTTCAACACTAACACAAGTGCGAAAAGTGGTTTTTCCACACTAATACAAGTGCAAAAGTGGTTTCCTGCACCAACACAAGTGCGAAAAGTGGTTTTTCAACACTATCACAAGTGCAAAAAGTGGTTTTTCCACACTAATACAAGTGCAAAAGTGGTTTCCTGCACCAACACAAGTGCGAAAAGTGGTTTTTCAACACTAATACAAGTGCGAAAAGTGGTTTTTCAACACTAACACAAGTGCAAAAAGTGGTTTTTCCACACTAATACAAGTGCAAAAGTGGTTTCCTGCACCAACACAAGTGCGAAAAGTGGATTTTCAACACTAACACAAGTGCGAAAAGTGGTTTTTCAACACTAACACAAGTGAGAAATGTGGTTTTTCCACACGAATACAAGTGCAAAAGTGGTTTCCTGCACCAACACAAGTGCGAAAAGTGATTTTTCAACACTAACACAAGTGCGAAAAGTGGTTTTTCAACACTAACACAAGTGCGAAAAGTGGTTTTTCAACACTATCACAAGTGCGAAAAGTGGTTTTTCCACACTAATACAAGTGCAAAAGTGGTTTCCTGCACCAACACAAGTGCGAAAAGTGGTTTTTCAACACTAACACAAGTGCGAAAAGTGGTTTTTCAACACTATCACAAGTGCAAAAAGTGGTTTTACCACACTAATACAAGTGCAAAAGTGGTTTCCTGCAACAACACAAGTGCGAAAAGTGGTTTTTCAACACTAACACAAGTGCGAAAAGTGGTTTTTCAACACTAACACAAGTGCGAAAAGTGGTTTTTCAACACTATCGCAAGTGCGAAAAGTGGTTTTCAACACTATCACAAGTGCGAAAAGTGGTTTTTCCACACTAATACAAGTGCGAAAAGTGGTTTTTCAACACTAACACAAGTGCGAAAAGTGGTTTTTCAACACCAACACAAGTGCGAAAAGTGGTTTTTCAACACTAACACAAGTGCGAAAAGTGGTTTTTCAACACTAGCACAAGTGCGAAAAGTGTTTTTTCCACACTAATACAAGTGCAAAAGTAGTTTCCTGCACCAACACAAGTGCGAAAAGTGGTTTTTCAACACTAACACAAGTGCGAAAAGTGGTTTTTCAACACTAACACAAGTGCGAAAAGTGGTTTTTCAACACTAACACAAGTGCGAAAAGTGGTTTTTCAACACTATCACAAGTGCGAAAAGTGGTTTTTCCACACTAATACAAGTGCAAAAGTGGTTTCCTGCACCAACACAAGTGCGAAAAGTGGTTTTTCAACACTAACACAAGTGCGAAAAGTGGTTTTTCAACACTATCACAAGTGCAAAAAGTGGTTTTTCCACACTAATACAAGTGCAAAAGTGGTTTCCTGCAACAACACAAGTGCGAAAAGTGGTTTTTCAACACTAACACAAGTGCGAAAAGTGGTTTTTCAACACTAACACAAGTGCGAAAAGTGGTTTTTCAACACTATCACAAGTGCGAAAAGTGGTTTTTCCACACTAATACAAGTGCAAAAAGTGGTTTTTCAACACTAACACAAGTGCGAAAAGTGGTTTTTCAACACTAACACAAGTGCGAAAAGTGGTTTTTCAACACTAACATAAGTGCGAAAAGTGGTTTTTCAACAATATCACAAGTGCGAAAAGTGGTTTTTCCACACTAATACAAGTGCAAAAGTGGTTTCCTGCACCAACACAAGTGCGAAAAGTGGTTTTTCAACACTAACACAAGTGAGAAATGTGGTTTTTCCACACGAATACAAGTGCAAAAGTGGTTTCCTGCACCAACACAAGTGCGAAAAGTGATTTTTCAACACTAACACAAGTGCGAAAAGTGGTTTTT
Organism: Myxine glutinosa; assembly: GCF_964187855.1. Taxonomy (NCBI): domain Eukaryota; kingdom Metazoa; phylum Chordata; class Myxini; order Myxiniformes; family Myxinidae; genus Myxine; species Myxine glutinosa. The sequence continues at coordinate 85,839 of NW_027617646.1, read as the reverse complement.
CAACACTAACACAAGTGCGAAAAGTGGTTTTTCAACACTATCACAAGTGCGAAAAGTGGTTTTTCCACACTAATACAAGTGCAAAAGTGGTTTCCTGCACCAACACAAGTGCGAAAAGTGGTTTTTCAACACTAACACAAGTGCGAAAAGTGGTTTTTCAACACTATCACAAGTGCAAAAAGTGGTTTTACCACACTAATACAAGTGCAAAAGTGGTTTCCTGCAACAACACAAGTGCGAAAAGTGGTTTTTCAACACTAACACAAGTGCGAAAAGTGGTTTTTCAACACTAACACAAATGCGAAAAGTGGTTTTTCAACACTATCACAAGTGCGAAAAGTGGTTTTCAACACTATCACAAGTGCGAAAAGTGGTTTTTCCACACTAATACAAGTGCGAAAAGTGGTTTTTCAACACTAACACAAGTGCGAAAAGTGGTTTTTCAACACCAACACAAGTGCGAAAAGTGGTTTTTCAACACTAACACAAGTGCGAAAAGTGGTTTTTCAACACTAGCACAAGTGCGAAAAGTGTTTTTTCCACACTAATACAAGTGCAAAAGTAGTTTCCTGCACCAACACAAGTGCGAAAAGTGGTTTTTCAACACTAACACAAGTGCGAAAAGTGGTTTTTCAACACTAACACAAGTGCGAAAAGTGGTTTTTCAACACTAACACAAGTGCGAAAAGTGGTTTTTCAACACTATCACAAGTGCGAAAAGTGGTTTTTCCACACTAATACAAGTGCAAAAGTGGTTTCCTGCACCAACACAAGTGCGAAAAGTGGTTTTTCAACACTAACACAAGTGCGAAAAGTGGTTTTTCAACACTATCACAAGTGCAAAAAGTGGTTTTCCCACACTAATACAAGTGCAAAAGTGGTTTCCTGCAACAACACAAGTGCGAAAAGTGGTTTTTCAACACTAACACAAGTGCGAAAAGTGGTTTTTCAACACTAACACAAGTGCGAAAAGTGGTTTTTCAACACTATCACAAGTGCGAAAAGTGGTTTTTCCACACTAATACAAGTGCAAAAAGTGGTTTTTCAACACTAACACAAGTGCGAAAAGTGGTTTTTCAACACTAACACAAGTGCGAAAAGTGGTTTTTCAACACTAACATAAGTGCGAAAAGTGGTTTTTCAACACTATCACAAGTGCGAAAAGTGGTTTTTCCACACTAATACAAGTGCAAAAGTGGTTTCCTGCACCAACACAAGTGCGAAAAGTGGTTTTTCAACACTAACACAAGTGCGAAAAGTGGTTTTTCAACACTAGCACAAGTGCGAAAAGTGGTTTTTCAACACTAACACAAGTGCGAAAAGTGTTTTTTCCACACTAATACAAGTGCAAAAGTGGTTTCCTGCACCAACACAAGTGCGAAAAGTGGTTTTTCAACACTAACACAAGTGCGAAAAGTGGTTTTTCAACACTAACACAAGTGCGAAAAGTGTTTTTTCCACACTAATACAAGTGCAAAAGTGGTTTCCTGCACCAACACAAGTGCGAAAAGTGGTTTTTCAACACTAACACAAGTGCGAAAAGTGGTTTTTCCACACTAATGCAAGTGCAAAAGTGGTTTCCTGCACCAACACAAGTGCGAAAAGTGGTTTTTCAACACTAATACAAGTGCGAAAAGTGGTTTTTCAACACTAACACAAGTGCAAAAAGTGGTTTTTCCACACTAATACAAGTGCAAAAGTGGTTTCCTGCACCAACACAAGTGCGAAAAGTGGATTTTCAACACTAACACAAGTGCGAAAAGTGGTTTTTCAACACTAACACAAGTGAGAAATGTGGTTTTTCCACACGAATACAAGTGCAAAAGTGGTTTCCTGCACCAACACAAGTGCGAAAAGTGGTTTTTCAACACTAACACAAGTGCGAAAAGTGGTTTTTCAACACTAACACAAGTGCGAAAAGTGGTTTTTCAACACTACCACAAGTGCGAAAAGTGGTTTTTCCACACTAATACAAGTGCAAAAGTGGTTTCCTGCACCAACACAAGTGCGAAAAGTGGTTTTTCAACACTAACACAAGTGCGAAAAGTGGTTTTTCAACACTATCACAAGTGCAAAAAGTGGTTTTTCCACACTAATACAAGTGCAAAAGTGGTTTCCTGCAACAACACAAGTGCGAAAAGTGGTTTTTCAACACTAACACAAGTGCGAAAAGTGGTTTTTCAACACTAACACAAGTGCGAAAAGTGGTTTTTCAACACTAATACAAGTGCGAAAAGTGGTTTTTCAACACTATCACAAGTGCGAAAAGTGGTTTTTCAACACTAACACAAGTGCGAAAAGTGGTTTTTCAACACTAACACAAGTGCGAAAAGTGGTTTTTCAACACTAACACAAGTGCGAAAAGTGGTTTTTCAACACTAACATAAGTGCGAAAAGTGGTTTTTCAACACCACCACAAGTGCGAAAAGTGGTTTTTCCACACTAATACAAGTGCAAAAGTGGTTTCCTGCACCAACACAAGTGCGAAAAGTGGTTTTTCAACACCAACACAAGTGCAAAAAGTGGTTTTTCAACTCTAACGCAAGTGCGAAAAGTGGTTTTTCCACACTAATACAAGTGCAAAAGTGGTTTCCTGCACCAACACAAGTGCGAAAAGTGGTTTTTCAACACTAACACAAGTGCAAAAAGTGTTTTTTCAACACTATTACAAGTGCAAAAAGTGTTTTTTCCACACTAATACAAGTGCAAAAGTGGTTTTTCAACACTAACACAAGTGCGAAAAGTGGTTTTTCAACACTATCACAAGTGCAAAAAGTGGTTTTTCAACACTAATACAAGTGCAAAAGTGGTTTCCTGCACCAACACAAGTGCAAAAAGTGGTTTTTCAACACTAACACAAGTGCAAAAAGTGGTTTTTCAACACTAACACAAGTGCGAAAAGTGGTTTTTCCACACTAATACAAGTGCAAAAGTGGTTTCCTGCACCAACACAAGTGCGAAAAGTGGTTTTTCAACACTATCACAAGTGCAAAAAGTGGTTTTTCCACACTAATACAAGTGCAAAAGTGGTTTCCTGCACCAACACAAGTGCGAAAAGTGGTTTTTCAACACTAATACAAGTGCGAAAAGTGGTTTTTCAACACTAACACAAGTGCAAAAAGTGGTTTTTCCACACTAATACAAGTGCAAAAGTGGTTTCCTGCACCAACACAAGTGCGAAAAGTGGATTTTCAACACTAACACAAGTGCGAAAAGTGGTTTTTCAACACTAACACAAGTGAGAAATGTGGTTTTTCCACACGAATACAAGTGCAAAAGTGGTTTCCTGCACCAACACAAGTGCGAAAAGTGATTTTTCAACACTAACACAAGTGCGAAAAGTGGTTTTTCAACACTAACACAAGTGCGAAAAGTGGTTTTTCAACACTATCACAAGTGCGAAAAGTGGTTTTTCCACACTAATACAAGTGCAAAAGTGGTTTCCTGCACCAACACAAGTGCGAAAAGTGGTTTTTCAACACTAACACAAGTGCGAAAAGTGGTTTTTCAACACTATCACAAGTGCAAAAAGTGGTTTTACCACACTAATACAAGTGCAAAAGTGGTTTCCTGCAACAACACAAGTGCGAAAAGTGGTTTTTCAACACTAACACAAGTGCGAAAAGTGGTTTTTCAACACTAACACAAGTGCGAAAAGTGGTTTTTCAACACTATCGCAAGTGCGAAAAGTGGTTTTCAACACTATCACAAGTGCGAAAAGTGGTTTTTCCACACTAATACAAGTGCGAAAAGTGGTTTTTCAACACTAACACAAGTGCGAAAAGTGGTTTTTCAACACCAACACAAGTGCGAAAAGTGGTTTTTCAACACTAACACAAGTGCGAAAAGTGGTTTTTCAACACTAGCACAAGTGCGAAAAGTGTTTTTTCCACACTAATACAAGTGCAAAAGTAGTTTCCTGCACCAACACAAGTGCGAAAAGTGGTTTTTCAACACTAACACAAGTGCGAAAAGTGGTTTTTCAACACTAACACAAGTGCGAAAAGTGGTTTTTCAACACTAACACAAGTGCGAAAAGTGGTTTTTCAACACTATCACAAGTGCGAAAAGTGGTTTTTCCACACTAATACAAGTGCAAAAGTGGTTTCCTGCACCAACACAAGTGCGAAAAGTGGTTTTTCAACACTAACACAAGTGCGAAAAGTGGTTTTTCAACACTATCACAAGTGCAAAAAGTGGTTTTTCCACACTAATACAAGTGCAAAAGTGGTTTCCTGCACCAACACAAGTGCGAAAAGTGGTTTTTCAACACTAACACAAGTGCGAAAAGTGGTTTTTCAACACTAACACAAGTGCGAAAAGTGGTTTTTCAACACTAACACAAGTGCGAAAAGTGGTTTTTCAACACTATCACAAGTGCGAAAAGTGGTTTTTCCACACTAATACAAGTGCAAAAGTGGTTTCCTGCACCAACACAAGTGCGAAAAGTGGTTTTTCAACACTAACACAAGTGCGAAAAGTGGTTTTTCAACACTATCACAAGTGCAAAAAGTGGTTTTTCCACACTAATACAAGTGCAAAAGTGGTTTCCTGCAACAACACAAGTGCGAAAAGTGGTTTTTCAACACTAACACAAGTGCGAAAAGTGGTTTTTCAACACTAACACAAGTGCGAAAAGTGGTTTTTCAACACTATCACAAGTGCGAAAAGTGGTTTTTCCACACTAATACAAGTGCAAAAAGTGGTTTTTCAACACTAACACAAGTGCGAAAAGTGGTTTTTCAACACTAACACAAGTGTGAAAAGTGGTTTTTCAACACTAACATAAGTGCGAAAAGTGGTTTTTCAACAATATCACAAGTGCGAAAAGTGGTTTTTCCACACTAATACAAGTGCAAAAGTGGTTTCCTGCACCAACACAAGTGCGAAAAGTGGTTTTTCAACACTAACACAAGTGAGAAATGTGGTTTTTCCACACGAATACAAGTGCAAAAGTGGTTTCCTGCACGAACACAAGTGCGAAAAGTGATTTTTCAACACTAACACAAGTGCGAAAAGTGGTTTTTCAACACTAACACAAGTGCGAAAAGTGGTTTTTCAACACTATCACAAGTGCGAAAAGTGGTTTTTCCACACTAATACAAGTGCAAAAGTGGTTTCCTGCACCAACACAAGTGCGAAAAGTGGTTTTTCAACACTAACACAAGTGCGAAAAGTGGTTTTTCAACACTATCACAAGTGCAAAAAGTGGTTTTACCACACTAATACAAGTGCAAAAGTGGTTTCCTGCAACAACACAAGTGCGAAAAGTGGTTTTTCAACACTAACACAAGTGCGAAAAGTGGTTTTTCAACACTAACACAAATGCGAAAAGTGGTTTTTCAACACTATCACAAGTGCGAAAAGTGGTTTTCAACACTATCACAAGTGCGAAAAGTGGTTTTTCCACACTAATACAAGTGCGAAAAGTGGTTTTTCAACACTAACACAAGTGCGAAAAGTGGTTTTTCAACACCAACACAAGTGCGAAAAGTGGTTTTTCAACACTAACACAAGTGCGAAAAGTGGTTTTTCAACACTAGCACAAGTGCGAAAAGTGTTTTTTCCACACTAATACAAGTGCAAAAGTAGTTTCCTGCACCAACACAAGTGCGAAAAGTGGTTTTTCAACACTAACACAAGTGCGAAAAGTGGTTTTTCAACACTAACACAAGTGCGAAAAGTGGTTTTTCAACACTAACACAAGTGCGAAAAGTGGTTTTTCAACACTATCACAAGTGCGAAAAGTGGTTTTTCCACACTAATACAAGTGCAAAAGTGGTTTCCTGCACCAACACAAGTGCGAAAAGTGGTTTTTCAACACTAACACAAGTGCGAAAAGTGGTTTTTCAACACTATCACAAGTGCAAAAAGTGGTTTTCCCACACTAATACAAGTGCAAAAGTGGTTTCCTGCAACAACACAAGTGCGAAAAGTGGTTTTTCAACACTAACACAAGTGCGAAAAGTGGTTTTTCAACACTAACACAAGTGCGAAAAGTGGTTTTTCAACACTATCACAAGTGCGAAAAGTGGTTTTTCCACACTAATACAAGTGCAAAAAGTGGTTTTTCAACACTAACACAAGTGCGAAAAGTGGTTTTTCAACACTAACACAAGTGCGAAAAGTGGTTTTTCAACACTAACATAAGTGCGAAAAGTGGTTTTTCAACACTATCACAAGTGCGAAAAGTGGTTTTTCCACACTAATACAAGTGCAAAAGTGGTTTCCTGCACCAACACAAGTGCGAAAAGTGGTTTTTCAACACTAACACAAGTGCGAAAAGTGGTTTTTCAACACTAGCACAAGTGCGAAAAGTGGTTTTTCAACACTAACACAAGTGCGAAAAGTGTTTTTTCCACACTAATACAAGTGCAAAAGTGGTTTCCTGCACCAACACAAGTGCGAAAAGTGGTTTTTCAACACTAACACAAGTGCGAAAAGTGGTTTTTCAACACTAACACAAGTGCGAAAAGTGTTTTTTCCACACTAATACAAGTGCAAAAGTGGTTTCCTGCACCAACACAAGTGCGAAAAGTGGTTTTTCAACACTAACACAAGTGCGAAAAGTGGTTTTTCCACACTAATGCAAGTGCAAAAGTGGTTTCCTGCACCAACACAAGTGCGAAAAGTGGTTTTTCAACACTAATACAAGTGCGAAAAGTGGTTTTTCAACACTAACACAAGTGCAAAAAGTGGTTTTTCCACACTAATACAAGTGCAAAAGTGGTTTCCTGCACCAACACAAGTGCGAAAAGTGGATTTTCAACACTAACACAAGTGCGAAAAGTGGTTTTTCAACACTAACACAAGTGAGAAATGTGGTTTTTCCACACGAATACAAGTGCAAAAGTGGTTTCCTGCACCAACACAAGTGCGAAAAGTGGTTTTTCAACACTAACACAAGTGCGAAAAGTGGTTTTTCAACACTAACACAAGTGCGAAAAGTGGTTTTTCAACACTACCACAAGTGCGAAAAGTGGTTTTTCCACACTAATACAAGTGCAAAAGTGGTTTCCTGCACCAACACAAGTGCGAAAAGTGGTTTTTCAACACTAACACAAGTGCGAAAAGTGGTTTTTCAACACTATCACAAGTGCAAAAAGTGGTTTTTCCACACTAATACAAGTGCAAAAGTGGTTTCCTGCAACAACACAAGTGCGAAAAGTGGTTTTTCAACACTAACACAAGTGCGAAAAGTGGTTTTTCAACACTAACACAAGTGCGAAAAGTGGTTTTTCAACACTAATACAAGTGCGAAAAGTGGTTTTTCAACACTATCACAAGTGCGAAAAGTGGTTTTTCAACACTAACACAAGTGCGAAAAGTGGTTTTTCAACACTAACACAAGTGCGAAAAGTGGTTTTTCAACACTAACACAAGTGCGAAAAGTGGTTTTTCAACACTAACATAAGTGCGAAAAGTGGTTTTTCAACACCACCACAAGTGCGAAAAGTGGTTTTTCCACACTAATACAAGTGCAAAAGTGGTTTCCTGCACCAACACAAGTGCGAAAAGTGGTTTTTCAACACCAACACAAGTGCAAAAAGTGGTTTTTCAACTCTAACGCAAGTGCGAAAAGTGGTTTTTCCACACTAATACAAGTGCAAAAGTGGTTTCCTGCACCAACACAAGTGCGAAAAGTGGTTTTTCAACACTAACACAAGTGCAAAAAGTGTTTTTTCAACACTATTACAAGTGCAAAAAGTGTTTTTTTCCACACTAATAAAAGGCCAAAAGTGGTTTTTCAACACTAACACAAGTGCGAAAAGTGGTTTTTCAACACTATCACAAGTGCAAAAAGTGGTTTTTCAACACTAATACAAGTGCAAAAGTGGTTTCCTGCACCAACACAAGTGCAAAAAGTGGTTTTTCAACACTAACACAAGTGCAAAAAGTGGTTTTTCAACACTAACACAAGTGCGAAAAGTGGTTTTTCCACACTAATACAAGTGCAAAAGTGGTTTCCTGCACCAACACAAGTGCGAAAAGTGGTTTTTCAACACTATCACAAGTGCAAAAAGTGGTTTTTCCACACTAATACAAGTGCAAAAGTGGTTTTCCTGCACCAACACAAGTGCGAAAAGTGGTTTTTCAACACTAATACAAGTGCGAAAAGTGGTTTTTCAACACTAACACAAGTGCAAAAAGTGGTTTTTCCACACTAATACAAGTGCAAAAGTGGTTTCCTGCACCAACACAAGTGCGAAAAGTGGATTTTCAACACTAACACAAGTGCGAAAAGTGGTTTTTCAACACTAACACAAGTGAGAAATGTGGTTTTTCCACACGAATACAAGTGCAAAGTGGTTTCCTGCACCAACACAAGTGCGAAAAGTGATTTTTCAACACTAACACAAGTGCGAAAAGTGGTTTTTCAACACTAACACAAGTGCGAAAAGTGGTTTTTCAACACTATCACAAGTGCGAAAAGTGGTTTTTCCACACTAATACAAGTGCAAAAGTGGTTTCCTGCACCAACACAAGTGCGAAAAGTGGTTTTTCAACACTAACACAAGTGCGAAAAGTGGTTTTTCAACACTATCACAGTGCAAAAAGTGGTTTTACCACACTAATACAAGTGCAAAAGTGGTTTCCTGCAACAACACAAGTGCGAAAAGTGGTTTTTCAACACTAACACAAGTGCGAAAAGTGGTTTTTCAACACTAACACAAGTGCGAAAAAGTGGTTTTTCAACACTATCGCAAGTGCGAAAAGTGGTTTTCAACACTATCACAAGTGCGAAAAGTGGTTTTTCCACACTAATACAAGTGCGAAAAGTGGTTTTTCAACACTAACACAAGTGCGAAAAGTGGTTTTTCAACACCAACACAAGTGCGAAAAGTGGTTTTTCAACACTAACACAAGTGCGAAAAGTGGTTTTTCAACACTAGCACAAGTGCGAAAAGTGTTTTTTCCACACTAATACAAGTGCAAAAGTAGTTTCCTGCACCAACACAAGTGCGAAAAGTGGTTTTTCAACACTAACACAAGTGCGAAAAGTGGTTTTTCAACACTAACACAAGTGTGAAAAGTGGTTTTTCAACACTAACACAAGTGCGAAAAGTGGTTTTTCAACACTATCACAAGTGCGAAAAGTGGTTTTTCCACACTAATACAAGTGCAAAAGTGGTTTCCTGCACCAACACAAGTGCGAAAAGTGGTTTTTCAACACTAACACAAGTGCGAAAAGTGGTTTTTCAACACTATCACAAGTGCAAAAAGTGGTTTTTCCACACTAATACAAGTGCAAAAGTGGTTTCCTGCAACAACACAAGTGCGAAAAGTGGTTTTTCAACACTAACACAAGTGCGAAAAGTGGTTTTTCAACACTAACACAAGTGCGAAAAGTGGTTTTTCAACACTATCACAAGTGCGAAAAGTGGTTTTTCCACACTAATACAAGTGCAAAAAGTGGTTTTTCAACACTAACACAAGTGCGAAAAGTGGTTTTTCAACACTAACACAAGTGCGAAAAGTGGTTTTTCAACACTAACATAAGTGCGAAAAGTGGTTTTTCAACAATATCACAAGTGCGAAAAGTGGTTTTTCCACACTAATACAAGTGCAAAAGTGGTTTCCTGCACCAACACAAGTGCGAAAAGTGGTTTTTCAACACTAACACAAGTGCGAAAAGTGGTTTTTCAACACTAGCACAAGTGCGAAAAGTGGTTTTTCAACACTAACACAAGTGCGAAAAGTGTTTTTTCCACACTAATACAAGTGCAAAAGTGGTTTCCTGCACCAACACAAGTGCGAAAAGTGGTTTTTCAACACTAACACAAGTGCGAAAAGTGGTTTTTCAACACTAACACAAGTGCGAAAAGTGTTTTTTCCACACTAATACAAGTGCAAAAGTGGTTTCCTGCACCAACACAAGTGCGAAAAGTGGTTTTTCAACACTAACACAAGTGCGAAAAGTGGTTTTTCAACACTAACACAAGTGCGAAAAGTGGTTTTTCAACACTAACACAAGTGCGAAAAGTGGTTTTTCAACACTAACGCAAGTGCGAAAAGTGGTTTTTCCACACTAATACAAGTGCAAAAGTGGTTTCCTGCACCAACACAAGTGCGAAAAGTGGTTTTTCAACACTAACACAAGTGCAAAAAGTGTTTTTTCAACACTATCACAAGTGCAAAAAGTGTTTTTTCCACACTAATACAAGTGCAAAAGTGGTTTTTCAACACTAACACAAGTGCGAAAAGTGGTTTTTCAACACTATCACAAGTGCAAAAAGTGGTTTTTCAACACTAATACAAGTGCAAAAGTGGTTTCCTGCACCAACACAAGTGCGAAAAGTGGTTTTTCAACACTAACACAAGTGCGAAAAGTGGTTTTTCAACACTATCACAAGTGCAAAAAGTGGTTTTTCAACACTAATACAAGTGCAAAAGTGGTTTCCTGCACCAACACAAGTGCAAAAAGTGGTTTTTCAACACTAACACAAGTGCAAAAAGTGGTTTTTCAACACTAACACAAGTGCGAAAAGTGGTTTTTCCACACTAATACAAGTGCAAAAGTGGTTTCCTGCACCAACACAAGTGCGAAAAGTGGTTTTTCAACACTATCACAAGTGCAAAAAGTGGTTTTTCCACACTAATACAAGTGCAAAAGTGGTTTCCTGCACCAACACAAGTGCGAAAAGTGGTTTTTCAACACTAATACAAGTGCGAAAAGTGGTTTTTCAACACTAACACAAGTGCAAAAAGTGGTTTTTCCACACTAATACAAGTGCAAAAGTGGTTTCCTGCACCAACACAAGTGCGAAAAGTGGATTTTCAACACTAACACAAGTGCGAAAAGTGGTTTTTCAACACTAACACAAGTGAGAAATGTGGTTTTTCCACACGAATACAAGTGCAAAAGTGGTTTCCTGCACCAAGACAAGTGCGAAAAGTGATTTTTCAACACTAACACAAGTGCGAAAAGTGGTTTTTCAACACTAACACAAGTGCGAAAAGTGGTTTTTCAACACTATCACAAGTGCGAAAAGTGGTTTTTCCACACTAATACAAGTGCAAAAGTGGTTTCCTGCACCAACACAAGTGCGAAAAGTGGTTTTTCAACACTAACACAAGTGCGAAAAGTGGTTTTTCAACACTATCACAAGTGCAAAAAGTGGTTTTACCACACTAATACAAGTGCAAAAGTGGTTTCCTGCAACAACACAAGTGCGAAAAGTGGTTTTTCAACACTAACACAAGTGCGAAAAGTGGTTTTTCAACACTAACACAAGTGCGAAAAGTGGTTTTTCAACACTATCACAAGTGCGAAAAGTGGTTTTCAACACTATCACAAGTGCGAAAAGTGGTTTTTCCACACTAATACAAGTGCGAAAAGTGGTTTTTCAACACTAACACAAGTGCGAAAAGTGGTTTTTCAACACTAACACAAGTGCGAAAAGTGGTTTTTCAACACTAACACAAGTGCGAAAAGTGGTTTTTCAACACTAACACAAGTGCGAAAAGTGGTTTTTCAACACTAGCACAAGTGCGAAAAGTGTTTTTTCCACACTAATACAAGTGCAAAAGTAGTTTCCTGCACCAACACAAGTGCGAAAAGTGGTTTTTCAACACTAACACAAGTGCGAAAAGTGGTTTTTCAACACTAACACAAGTGCGAAAAGTGGTTTTTCAACACTAACACAAGTGCGAAAAGTGGTTTTTCAACACTATCACAAGTGCGAAAAGTGGTTTTTCCACACTAATACAAGTGCAAAAGTGGTTTCCTGCACCAACACAAGTGCGAAAAGTGGTTTTTCAACACTAACACAAGTGCGAAAAGTGGTTTTTCAACACTATCACAAGTGCAAAAAGTGGTTTTTCCACACTAATACAAGTGCAAAAGTGGTTTCCTGCAACAACACAAGTGCGAAAAGTGGTTTTTCAACACTAACACAAGTGCGAAAAGTGGTTTTTCAACACTAACACAAGTGCGAAAAGTGGTTTTTCAACACTATCACAAGTGCGAAAAGTGGTTTTTCCACACTAATACAAGTGCAAAAAGTGGTTTTTCAACACTAACACAAGTGCGAAAAGTGGTTTTTCAACACTAACACAAGTGCGAAAAGTGGTTTTTCAACACTAACATAAGTGCGAAAAGTGGTTTTTCAGCACTATCACAAGTGCGAAAAGTGGTTTTTCCACACTAATACAAGTGCAAAAGTGGTTTCCTGCACCAACACAAGTGCGAAAAGTGGTTTTTCAACACTAACACAAGTGCGAAAAGTGGTTTTTCAACACTAGCACAAGTGCGAAAAGTGGTTTTTCAACACTAACACAAGTGCGAAAAGTGTTTTTCCACACTAATACAAGTGCAAAAGTGGTTTCCTGCACCAACACAAGTGCGAAAAGTGGTTTTTCAACACTAACACAAGTGCGAAAAGTGGTTTTTCAACACTAACACAAGTGCGAAAAGTGTTTTTTCCACACTAATACAAGTGCAAAAGTGGTTTCCTGCACCAACACAAGTGCGAAAAGTGGTTTTTCAACACTAACACAAGTGCGAAAAGTGGTTTTTCAACACTAACACAAGTGCGAAAAGTGGTTTTTCAACACTAACACAAGTGCGAAAAGTGGTTTTTCAACACTAACGCAAGTGCGAAAAGTGGTTTTTCAACACTAACACAAGTGCGAAAAGTGGTTTTTCAACACTAACACAAGTGCGAAAAGTGGTTTTTCAACACTAACACAAGTGCGAAAAGTGGTTTTTCAACACTAACATAAGTGCGAAAAGTGGTTTTTCAACACCACCACAAGTGCGAAAAGTGGTTTTTCCACACTAATACAAGTGCAAAAGTGGTTTTCCTGCACCAACACAAGTGCGAAAAGTGGTTTTTCAACACCAACACAAGTGCGAAAAGTGTTTTTCAACACTAACGCAAGTGCGAAAAGTGGTTTTTCCACACTAATACAAGTGCAAAAGTGGTTTCCTGCACCAACACAAGTGCGAAAAGTGGTTTTTCAACACTAACACAAGTGCAAAAAGTGTTTTTTCAACACTATTACAAGTGCAAAAAGTGTTTTTTCCACACTAATACAAGTGCAAAAGTGGTTTTTCAACACTAACACAAGTGCGAAAAGTGGTTTTTCAACACTATCACAAGTGCAAAAAGTGGTTTTTCAACACTAATACAAGTGCAAAAGTGGTTTCCTGCACCAACACAAGTGCGAAAAGTGGTTTTTTCAACACTAACACAAGTGCGAAAAGTGGTTTTTCAACACTATCACAAGTGCAAAAAGTGGTTTTTCAACACTAATACAAGTGCAAAAGTGGTTTCCTGCACCAACACAAGTGCAAAAAGTGGTTTTTCAACACTAACACAAGTGCAAAAAGTGGTTTTTCAACACTAACACAAGTGCGAAAAGTGGTTTTTCCACACTAATACAAGTGCAAAAGTGGTTTCCTGCACCAACACAAGTGCGAAAAGTGGTTTTTCAACACTATCACAAGTGCAAAAAGTGGTTTTTCCACACTAATACAAGTGCAAAAGTGGTTTCCTGCACCAACACAAGTGCGAAAAGTGGTTTTTCAACACTAATACAAGTGCGAAAAGTGGTTTTTCAACACTAACACAAGTGCAAAAAGTGGTTTTTCCACACTAATACAAGTGCAAAAGTGGTTTCCTGCACCAACACAAGTGCGAAAAGTGGATTTTCAACACTAACACAAGTGCGAAAAGTGGTTTTTCAACACTAACACAAGTGAGAAATGTGGTTTTTCCACACGAATACAAGTGCAAAAGTGGTTTCCTGCACCAACACAAGTGCGAAAAGTGATTTTTCAACACTAACACAAGTGCGAAAAGTGGTTTTTCAAACACTAACACAAGTGCGAAAAGTGGTTTTTCAACACTATCACAAGTGCGAAAAGTGGTTTTTCCACACTAATACAAGTGCAAAAGTGGTTTCCTGCACCAACACAAGTGCGAAAAGTGGTTTTTCAACACTAACACAAGTGCGAAAAGTGGTTTTTCAACACTATCACAAGTGCAAAAGTGGTTTTACCACACTAATACAAGTGCAAAAGTGGTTTCCTGCAACAACACAAGTGCGAAAAGTGGTTTTTCAACACTAACACAAGTGCGAAAAGTGGTTTTTCAACACTAACACAAGTGCGAAAAGTGGTTTTTCAACACTATCACAAGTGCGAAAAGTGGTTTTCAACACTATCACAAGTGCGAAAAGTGGTTTTTCCACACTAATACAAGTGCGAAAAGTGGTTTTTCAACACTAACACAAGTGCGAAAAGTGGTTTTTCAACACCAACACAAGTGCGAAAAGTGGTTTTTCAACACTAACACAAGTGCGAAAAGTGGTTTTTCAACACTAGCACAAGTGCGAAAAGTGTTTTTTCCACACTAATACAAGTGCAAAAGTAGTTTCCTGCACCAACACAAGTGCGAAAAGTGGTTTTTCAACACTAACACAAGTGCGAAAAGTGGTTTTTCAACACTAACACAAGTGCGAAAAGTGGTTTTTCAACACAAACACAAGTGCGAAAAGTGGTTTTTCAACACTATCACAAGTGCGAAAAGTGGTTTTTCCACACTAATACAAGTGCAAAAAGTGGTTTCCTGCACCAACACAAGTGCGAAAAGTGGTTTTTCAACACTAACACAAGTGCGAAAAGTGGTTTTTCAACACTATCACAAGTGCAAAAAGTGGTTTTTCCACACTAATACAAGTGCAAAAAGTGGTTTCCTGCAACAACACAAGTGCGAAAAGTGGTTTTTCAACACTAACACAAGTGCGAAAAGTGGTTTTTCAACACTAACACAAGTGCGAAAAGTGGTTTTTCAACACTATCACAAGTGCGAAAAGTGGTTTTTCCACACTAATACAAGTGCAAAAAGTGGTTTTTCAACACTAACACAAGTGCGAAAAGTGGTTTTTCAACACTAACACAAGTGCGAAAAGTGGTTTTTCAACACTAACATAAGTGCAAAAAGTGGTTTTTCAACAATATCACAAGTGCGAAAAGTGGTTTTTCCACACTAATACAAGTGCAAAAGTGGTTTCCTGCACCAACACAAGTGCGAAAAGTGTTTTTCAACACTAACACAAGTGCGAAAAGTGGTTTTTCAACACTAGCACAAGTGCGAAAAGTGGTTTTTCAACACTAACACAAGTGCGAAAAGTGTTTTTTCCACACTAATACAAGTGCAAAAGTGGTTTCCTGCACCAACACAAGTGCGAAAAGTGGTTTTTCAACACTAACACAAGTGCGAAAAGTGGTTTTTCAACACTAACACAAGTGCGAAAAGTGTTTTTTCCACACTAATACAAGTGCAAAAGTGGTTTCCTGCACCAACACAAGTGCGAAAAGTGGTTTTTCAACACTAACACAAGTGCGAAAAGTGGTTTTTCAACACTAACACAAGTGCGAAAAGTGGTTTTTCAACACTAACACAAGTGCGAAAAGTGGTTTTTCAACACTAACGCAAGTGCGAAAAGTGGTTTTTCCACACTAATACAAGTGCAAAAGTGGTTTCCTGCACCAACACAAGTGCGAAAAGTGGTTTTTCAACACTAACACAAGTGCAAAAAGTGTTTTTTCAACACTATCACAAGTGCAAAAAGTGTTTTTTCCACACTAATACAAGTGCAAAAGTGGTTTTTCAACACTAACACAAGTGCGAAAAGTGGTTTTTCAACACTAACACAAGTGCAAAAAGTGGTTTTTCAACACTAATACAAGTGCAAAAGTGGTTTCCTGCACCAACACAAGTGCGAAAAGTGGTTTTTCAACACTAACACAAGTGCGAAAAGTGGTTTTTCAACACTATCACAAGTGCAAAAAGTGGTTTTTCAACACTAATACAAGTGCAAAAGTGGTTTCCTGCACCAACACAAGTGCAAAAAGTGGTTTTTCAACACTAACACAAGTGCAAAAAGTGGTTTTTCAACACTAACACAAGTGCGAAAAGTGGTTTTTCCACACTAATACAAGTGCAAAAGTGGTTTCCTGCACCAACACAAGTGCGAAAAGTGGTTTTTCAACACTATCACAAGTGCAAAAAGTGGTTTTTCCACACTAATACAAGTGCAAAAGTGGTTTCCTGCACCAACACAAGTGCGAAAAGTGGTTTTTCAACACTAATACAAGTGCGAAAAGTGGTTTTTCAACACTAACACAAGTGCAAAAAGTGGTTTTTCCACACTAATACAAGTGCAAAAGTGGTTTCCTGCACCAACACAAGTGCGAAAAGTGGATTTTCAACACTAACACAAGTGCGAAAAGTGGTTTTTCAACACTAACACAAGTGAGAAATGTGGTTTTTCCACACGAATACAAGTGCAAAAGTGGTTTCCTGCACCAACACAAGTGCGAAAAGTGATTTTTCAACACTAACACAAGTGCGAAAAGTGGTTTTTCAACACTAACACAAGTGCGAAAAGTGGTTTTTCAACACTATCACAAGTGCGAAAAGTGGTTTTTCCACACTAATACAAGTGCAAAAGTGGTTTCCTGCACCAACACAAGTGCGAAAAGTGGTTTTTCAACACTAACACAAGTGCGAAAAGTGGTTTTTCAACACTATCACAAGTGCAAAAAGTGGTTTTACCACACTAATACAAGTGCAAAAGTGGTTTCCTGCAACAACACAAGTGCGAAAAGTGGTTTTTCAACACTAACACAAGTGCGAAAAGTGGTTTTTCAACACTAACACAAGTGCGAAAAGTGGTTTTTCAACACTATCACAAGTGCGAAAAGTGGTTTTCAACACTATCACAAGTGCGAAAAGTGGTTTTTCCACACTAATACAAGTGCGAAAAGTGGTTTTTCAACACTAACACAAGTGCGAAAAGTGGTTTTTCAACACCAACACAAGTGCGAAAAGTGGTTTTTCAACACTAACACAAGTGCGAAAAGTGGTTTTTCAACACTAGCACAAGTGCGAAAAGTGTTTTTTTCCACACTAATACAAGTGCAAAAGTAGTTTCCTGCACCAACACAAGTGCGAAAAGTGGTTTTTCAACACTAACACAAGTGCGAAAAGTGGTTTTTCAACACTAACACAAGTGCGAAAAGTGGTTTTTCAACACTAACACAAGTGCGAAAAGTGGTTTTTCAACACTATCACAAGTGCGAAAAGTGGTTTTTCCACACTAATACAAGTGCAAAAGTGGTTTCCTGCACCAACACAAGTGCGAAAAGTGGTTTTTCAACACTAACACAAGTGCGAAAAGTGGTTTTTCAACACTATCACAAGTGCAAAAAGTGGTTTTTCCACACTAATACAAGTGCAAAAGTGGTTTCCTGCAACAACACAAGTGCGAAAAGTGGTTTTTCAACACTAACACAAGTGCGAAAAGTGGTTTTTCAACACTAACACAAGTGCGAAAAGTGGTTTTTCAACACTATCACAAGTGCGAAAAGTGGTTTTTCCACACTAATACAAGTGCAAAAAGTGGTTTTTCAACACTAACACAAGTGCGAAAAGTGGTTTTTCAACACTAACACAAGTGCGAAAAGTGGTTTTTCAACACTAACATAAGTGCGAAAAGTGGTTTTTCAGCACTATCACAAGTGCGAAAAGTGGTTTTTCCACACTAATACAAGTGCAAAAGTGGTTTCCTGCACCAACACAAGTGCGAAAAGTGGTTTTTCAACACTAACACAAGTGCGAAAAGTGGTTTTTCAACACTAGCACAAGTGCGAAAAGTGGTTTTTCAACACTAACACAAGTGCGAAAAGTGTTTTTTCCACACTAATACAAGTGCAAAAGTGGTTTCCTGCACCAACACAAGTGCGAAAAGTGGTTTTTCAACACTAACACAAGTGCGAAAAGTGGTTTTTCAACACTAACACAAGTGCGAAAAGTGTTTTTTCCACACTAATACAAGTGCAAAAGTGGTTTCCTGCACCAACACAAGTGCGAAAAGTGGTTTTTCAACACTAACACAAGTGCGAAAAGTGGTTTTTCAACACTAACACAAGTGCGAAAAGTGGTTTTTCAACACTAACACAAGTGCGAAAAGTGGTTTTTCAACACTAACACAAGTGCGAAAAGTGGTTTTTCCACACTAATACAAGTGCAAAAGTGGTTTCCTGCACCAACACAAGTGCGAAAAGTGGTTTTTCAACACTAACACAAGTGCAAAAAGTGTTTTTTCAACACTATCACAAGTGCAAAAAGTGTTTTTTCCACACTAATACAAGTGCAAAAGTGGTTTTTCAACACTAACACAAGTGCGAAAAGTGGTTTTTCAACACTATCACAAGTGCAAAAAGTGGTTTTTCAACACTAATACAAGTGCAAAAGTGGTTTCCTGCACCAACACAAGTGCGAAAAGTGGTTTTTCAACACTAACACAAGTGCGAAAAGTGGTTTTTCAACACTATCACAAGTGCAAAAAGTGGTTTTTCAACACTAATACAAGTGCAAAAGTGGTTTCCTGCACCAACACAAGTGCAAAAAGTGGTTTTTCAACACTAACACAAGTGCAAAAAGTGGTTTTTCAACACTAACACAAGTGCGAAAAGTGGTTTTTCCACACTAATACAAGTGCAAAAGTGGTTTCCTGCACCAACACAAGTGCGAAAAGTGGTTTTTCAACACTATCACAAGTGCAAAAAGTGGTTTTTCCACACTAATACAAGTGCAAAAGTGGTTTCCTGCACCAACACAAGTGCGAAAAGTGGTTTTTCAACACTAATACAAGTGCGAAAAGTGGTTTTTCAACATTAACACAAGTGCAAAAAGTGGTTTTTCCACACTAATACAAGTGCAAAAGTGGTTTCCTGCACCAACACAAGTGCGTAAAGTGGATTTTCAACACTAACACAAGTGCGAAAAGTGGTTTTTCAACACTAACACAAGTGAGAAATGTGGTTTTTCCACACGAATACAAGTGCAAAAGTGGTTTCCTGCACCAACACAAGTGCGAAAAGTGATTTTTCAACACTAACACAAGTGCGAAAAGTGGTTTTTCAACACTAACACAAGTGCGAAAAGTGGTTTTTCAACACTATCACAAGTGCGAAAAGTGGTTTTTCCACACTAATACAAGTGCAAAAGTGGTTTCCTGCACCAACACAAGTGCGAAAAGTGGTTTTTCAACACTAACACAAGTGCGAAAAGTGGTTTTTCAACACTATCACAAGTGCAAAAAGTGGTTTTACCACACTAATACAAGTGCAAAAGTGGTTTCCTGCAACAACACAAGTGCGAAAAGTGGTTTTTCAACACTAACACAAGTGCGAAAAGTGGTTTTTCAACACTAACACAAGTGCGAAAAGTGGTTTTTCAACACTATCACAAGTGCGAAAAGTGGTTTTCAACACTATCACAAGTGCGAAAAGTGGTTTTTCCACACTAATACAAGTGCGAAAAGTGGTTTTTCAACACTAACACAAGTGCGAAAAGTGGTTTTTCAACACCAACACAAGTGCGAAAAGTGGTTTTTCAACACTAACACAAGTGCGAAAAGTGGTTTTTCAACACTAGCACAAGTGCGAAAAGTGTTTTTTCCACACTAATACAAGTGCAAAAGTAGTTTCCTGCACCAACACAAGTGCGAAAAGTGGTTTTTCAACACTAACACAAGTGCGAAAAGTGGTTTTTCAACACTAACACAAGTGCGAAAAGTGGTTTTTCAACACTAACACAAGTGCGAAAAGTGGTTTTTCAACACTATCACAAGTGCGAAAAGTGGTTTTTCCACACTAATACAAGTGCAAAAGTGGTTTCCTGCACCAACACAAGTGCGAAAAGTGGTTTTTCAACACTAACACAAGTGCGAAAAGTGGTTTTTCAACACTATCACAAGTGCAAAAAGTGGTTTTTCCACACTAATACAAGTGCAAAAGTGGTTTCCTGCAACAACACAAGTGCGAAAAGTGGTTTTTCAACACTAACACAAGTGCGAAAAGTGGTTTTTCAACACTAACACAAGTGCGAAAAGTGGTTTTTCAACACTATCACAAGTGCGAAAAGTGGTTTTTCCACACTAATACAAGTGCAAAAAGTGGTTTTTCAACACTAACACAAGTGCGAAAAGTGGTTTTTCAACACTAACACAAGTGCGAAAAGTGGTTTTTCAACACTAACATAAGTGCGAAAAGTGGTTTTTCAACACTATCACAAGTGCGAAAAGTGGTTTTTCCACACTAATACAAGTGCAAAAGTGGTTTCCTGCACCAACGCAAGTGCGAAAAGTGGTTTTTCAACACTAACACAAGTGCGAAAAGTGGTTTTTTCAACACTAGCACAAGTGCGAAAAGTGGTTTTTCAACACTAACACAAGTGCGAAAAGTGTTTTTTCCACACTAATACAAGTGCAAAAGTGGTTTCCTGCACCAACACAAGTGCGAAAAGTGGTTTTTCAACACTAACACAAGTGCGAAAAGTGGTTTTTCAACACTAACACAAGTGCGAAAAGTGTTTTTTCCACACTAATACAAGTGCAAAAGTGGTTTCCTGCACCAACACAAGTGCGAAAAGTGGTTTTTCAACACTAACACAAGTGCGAAAAGTGGTTTTTCAACACTAACACAAGTGCGAAAAGTGGTTTTTCAACACTAACACAAGTGCGAAAAGTGGTTTTTCAACACTATCACAAGTGCGAAAAGTGGTTTTTCCACACTAATACAAGTGCAAAAGTGGTTTCCTGCACCAACACAAGTGCGAAAAGTGGTTTTTCAACACTAACACAAGTGCGAAAAGTGGTTTTTCAACACTATCACAAGTGCAAAAAGTGGTTTTTCCACACTAATACAAGTGCAAAAGTGGTTTCCTGCACCAACACAAGTGCGAAAAGTGGTTTTTCAACACTAACACAAGTGCGAAAAGTGGTTTTTCAACACTAACACAAGTGCAAAAAGTGGTTTTTCAACACTAACACAAGTGCGAAAAGTGGTTTTTCAACACTATCACAAGTGCAAAAAGTGTTTTTACACACTAATACAAGTGCAAAAGTGGTTTTTCAACACTAACACAAGTGCGAAAAGTGGTTTTTCCACACTAATACAAGTGCAAAAGTGGTTTCCTGCAGCAACACAAGTGCGAAAAGTGGTTTTTCAACACTAACACAAGTGCGAAAAGTGGTTTTTCAACACTATCACAAGTGCAAAAAGTGGTTTTTCCACACTAATACAAGTGCAAAAGTGGTTTCCTGCACCAACACAAGTGCGAAAAGTGGTTTTTCAACACTAACACAAGTGCGAAAAGTGGTTTTTCAACACTAACACAAGTGTGAAAAGTGGTTTTTCAACACTAACATAAAGTGCGAAAAGTGGTTTTTCAACACTATCACAAGTGCGAAAAGTGGTTTTTCCACACTAATACAAGTGCAAAAGTGGTTTCCTGCACCAACACAAGTGCGAAAAGTGGTTTTTCAACACCAACACAAGTGAGAAAAGTGGTTTTTCAACACTAACGCAAGTGCGAAAAGTGGTTTTTCCACACTAATACAAGTGCAAAAGTGGTTTCCTGCACCAACACAAGTGCGAAAAGTGGTTTTTCAACACTAACACAAGTGTAAAAAGTGTTTTTTCAACACTATCACAATTGCAAAAAGTGTTTTTTCCACACTAATACAAGTGCAAAAGTGGTTTTTCAACACTAACACAAGTGCGAAAAGTGGTTTTTCAACACTATCACAAGTGCAAAAAGTGGTTTTTCAACACTATCACAAGTGCAAAAAGTTGTTTTTCAACACCAATACAAGTGCAAAAGTGGTTTCCTGCACCAACACAAGTGCAAAAAGTGGTTTTTCAACACTAACACAAGTGCGAAAAGTGGTTTTTCAACACTAACACAAGTGCGGAAAGTGGTTTTTCCACACTAATACAAGTGCAAAAGTGGTTTCCTGCACCAACACAAGTGCGAAAAGTGGTTTTTCAACACAAACACAAGTGCGAAAAGTGGTTTTTCAACACTAACACAAGTGCGAAAAGTGGTTTTTCCACACTAATACAAGTGCAAAAGTGGTTTCCTGCACCAACACAAGTGCGAAAAGTGGTTTTTCAACACTATCACAAGTGCAAAAAGTGGTTTTTCCACACTAATACAAGTGCAAAAGTGGTTTCCTGCACCAACACAAGTGCGAAAAGTGGTTTTTCAACACTAATACAAGTGCGAAAAGTGGTTTTTCAACACTAACACAAGTGCAAAAAGTGTTTTTTCCACACTAATACAAGTGCAAAAGTGGTTTCCTGCACCAACACAAGTGCGAAAAGTGGTTTTTCAACACTAACACAAGTGCGAAAAGTGGTTTTTCAACACTAACACAAGTGAGAAATGTGGTTTTTCCACACGAATACAAGTGAAAAGTGGTTTACTGCACCAACACAAGTGCGAAAAGTGGTTTTTCAACACTATCACAAGTGCAAAAAGTGTTTTTTCCACACTAATACAAGTGCAAAAGTGGTTTTTCAACACTAACACAAGTGCGATAAGTGGTTTTTCAACACTAACACAAGTGCGAAAAGTGGTTTTTCAACACTAAGACAAGTGCGAAGTGTTTTTTCCACACTAATACAAGTGCAAAAGTGGTTTCCTGCACCAACACAAGTGCGAAAAGTGGTTTTTCAACACTAACACAAGTGCGAAAAGTGTTTTTTCCACACTAATACAAGTGCAAAAGTGGTTTCCTGCACCAACACAAGTGCGAAAAGTGGTTTTTCAACACTAACACAAGTGCGAAAAGTGGTTTTTCAACACTAACACAAGTGCGAAAAGTGGTTTTTCAACACTAACACAAGTGCGAAAAGTGTTTTTTCCACACTAATACAAGTGCAAAAGTGGTTTCCTGCACCAACACAAGTGCGAAAAGTGGTTTTTCAACACTAACACAAGTGCGAAAAGTGGTTTTTCAACACTAACACAAGTGCGAAAAGTGGTTTTTCAACACTAACACAAGTGCGAAAAGTGTTTTTTCCACACTAATACAAGTGCAAAAGTGGTTTCCTGCACCAACACAAGTGGGAAAAGTGGTTTTTCAACACTAACACAAGTGCGAAAAGTGGTTTTTCCACACTAGCACAAGTGCGAAAAGTGTTTTTTCCACACTAATACAAGTGCAAAAGTAGTTTCCTGCACCAACACAAGTGCGAAAAGTGGTTTTTCAACACTAACACAAGTGCGAAAAGTGGTTTTTCAACACTAACACAAGTGCGAAAAGTGGTTTTTCAACACTAACACAAGTGCGAAAAGTGGTTTTTCAACACTAACACAAGTTTCAACACTTGAAAAACCACAAGTGCAAAAAGTGGTTTTTCAACACTAACACAAGTGTGAAAAGTGGTTTTTCAACACTAACACAAGTGCGAAAAGTGTTTTTTCCACACTAATACAAGTGCAAAAGTGGTTTCCTGCTCCAACACAAGTGCGAAAAGTGGTTTTTCAACACTAACACAAGTGCGAAAAGTGGTTTTTCAACACTAACACAAGTGCGAAAGTGGTTTTTCAACACTAACACAAGTGCGAAAAGTGGTTTTTCAACACTATCACAAGTGCGAAAAGTGGTTTTTCCACACTAATACAAGTGCAAAAGTGGTTTCCTGCACCAACACAAGTGCGAAAAGTGGTTTTTCAACACTAACACAAGTGCGAAAAGTGGTTTTTCAACACTATCACAAGTGCAAAAAGTGGTTTTTCCACACTAATACAAGTGCAAAAGTGGTTTCCTGCACCAACACAAGTGCGAAACGTGGTTTTTCAACACTAATACAAGTGCGAAAAGTGGTTTTTCAACACTAGCACAAGTGCGAAACGTGGTTTTTCAACACTAACACAAGTGTGAAAAGTGTTTTTTCCACACTAATACAAGTGCAAAAGTGGTTTCCTGCACCAACACAAGTGGGAAAAGTGGTTTTTCAACACTAACACAAGTGCGAAAAGTGGTTTTTCAACACTAGCACAAGTGCGAAAAGTGTTTTTTCCACACTAATACAAGTGTAAAAGTAGTTTCCTGCACCAACACAAGTGCGAAAAGTGGTTTTTCAACACTAACACAAGTGCGAAAAGTGGTTTTTCAACACTAACACAAGTGCGAAAAGTGGTTTTTCAACACTAACACAAGTGCGAAAAGTGGTTTTTCAACACTATCACAAGTGCGAAAAGTGGTTTTTCCACACTAATACAAGTGCAAAAGTGGTTTCCTGCACCAACACAAGTGCGAAAAGTGGTTTTTCAACACTAACACAAGTGCGAAAAGTGGTTTTTCAACACTATCACAAGTGCAAAAAGTGGTTATTCCACACTAATACAAGTGCAAAAGTGGTTTCCTGCAACAACACAAGTGCGAAAAGTGGTTTTTCAACACTAACACAAGTGCGAAAAGTGGTTTTTCAACACTAACACAAGTGCGAAAAGTGGTTTTTCAACACTATCACAAGTGCGAAAAGTGGTTTTTCCACACTAATACAAGTGCGAAAAGTGGTTTTTCAACACTAACACAAGTGCGAAAAGTGGTTTTTCAACACTAACACAAGTGCAAAAAGTGGTTTTTCAACACTAACATAAGTGCGAAAAGTGGTTTTTCAACACTATCACAAGTGCGAAAAGTGGTTTTTCCACACTAATACAAGTGCAAAAGTGGTTTCCTGCACCAACACAAGTGCGAAAAGTGGTTTTTCAACACCAACACAAGTGCGAAAAGTGGTTTTTCAACACTAACGCAAGTGCGAAAAGTGGTTTTTCCACACTAATACAAGTGCAAAAGTGGTTTCCTGCACCAACACAAGTGCGAAAAGTGGTTTTTCAACACTAACACAAGTGCAAAAAGTGTTTTTTCAACACTAACACAAGTGCGAAAAGTGGTTTTTCAACACTACAACAAGTGCAAAAAGTGGTTTTTCCACACTAATACAAGTGCAAAAGTGGTTTCCTGCACCAACACAAGTGCGAAAAGTGGTTTTTCAACACTAACACAAGTGCGAAAAGTGGTTTTTCAACACTATCACAAGTGCAAAAAGTGTATTTTCCACACTAATACAAGTGCAAAAGTGCTTTCCTGCACCAACACAAGTGCGAAAAGTGGTTTTTCCACACTAATACAAGTGCAAAAAGTGTTTTTTCAATACTATCACAAGTGCAAAAAGTGTTTTTTCCACACTAATACAAGTGCAAAAGTGGTTTCCTGCACCAACACAAGTGCGAAAAGTGGTTTTTCCACACTAATACAAGTGCAAAAAGTGTTTTTTCAATACTATCACAAGTGCAAAAAGTGTTTTTTCCACACTAATACAAGTGCAAAAGTGGTTTCCTGCACCAACACAAGTGCGAAAAGTGGTTTTTCAACAACTAACACAAGTGCAAAAAGTGTTTTTTCAACACTATCACAAGTGCAAAAAGTGTTTTTTCCACACTAATACAAATGCAAAAGTGGTTTCCTGCACCAACACAAGTGCGAAAAGTGGTTTTTCAACACTAACACAAGTGCAAAAAGTGTTTTTTCAACACTATCACAAGTGCAAAAAGTGTTTTTTCCACACTAATACAAGTGCAAAAGTGGTTTTTCAACACTAACACAAGTGCGAAAAGTGGTTTTTCAACACTACAACAAGTGCAAAAAGTGGTTTTTCCACACTAATACAAGTGCAAAAGTGGTTTCCTGCACCAACACAAGTGCGAAAAGTGGTTTTTCAACACTAACACAAGTGCGAAAAGTGGTTTTTCAACACTACCACAAGTGCAAAAAGTGTTTTTTCCACACTAATACAAGTGCAAAAGTGGTTTCCTGCACTAACACAAGTGCGAAAAGTGGTTTTTCCACAATAATACAAGTGCAAAAGTGGTTTCCTGCACCAACACAAGTGCGAAAAGTGGTTTTTCAATACTAACACAAGTGCGAAAAGTGGTTTTTCCACACTAATACAAGTGCAAAAGTGGTTTCCTGCAGCAACACAAGTGCGAAAAGTGGTTTTTCAACACTAACACAAGTGCGAAAAGTGGTTTTTCAACACTATCACAAGTGCAAAAAGTGGTTTTTCCACACTAATACAAGTGCAAAAGTGGTTTCCTGCACCAACACAAGTGCGAAAAGTGGTTTTTCAACACTAACACAAGTGCGAAAAGTGGTTTTTCAACACTAACATAAAGTGCGAAAAGTGGTTTTTCAACACTATCACAAGTGCGAAAAGTGGTTTTTCCACACTAATACAAGTGCAAAAGTGGTTTCCTGCACCAACACAAGTGCGAAAAGTGGTTTTTCAACACCAACACAAGTGCGAAAAGTGGTTTTTCAACACTAACGCAAGTGCGAAAAGTGGTTTTTCCACACTAATACAAGTGCAAAAGTGGTTTCCTTCACCAACACAAGTGCGAAAAGTGGTTTTTCAACACTAACACAAGTGCAAAAAGTGTTTTTTCAACACTATCACAAGTGCAAAAAGTGTTTTTTCCACACTAATACAAGTGCAAAAGTGGTTTTTCAACACTAACACAAGTGCGAAAAGTGGTTTTTCAACACTATCACAAGTGCAAAAAGTGGTTTTTCAACACTATCACAAGTGCAAAAAGTGGTTTTTCAACACTAACACAAGTGCGAAAAGTGGTTTTTCAACACTAACACAAGTGCGAAAAGTGGTTTTTCCACACTAATACAAGTGCAAAAGTGGTTTCCTGCACCAACACAAGTGCGAAAAGTGGTTTTTCAACACTATCACAAGTGCAAAAAGTGGTTTTTCCACACTAATACAAGTGCAAAAGTGGTTTCCTGCACCAACACAAGTGCGAAAAGTGGTTTTTCAACACTAATACAAGTGCGAAAAGTGGTTTTTCAACACTAACACAAGTGCAAAAAGTGGTTTTTCCACACTAATACAAGTGCAAAAGTGGTTTCCTGCACCAACACAAGTGCGAAAAGTGGATTTTCAACACTAACACAAGTGCGAAAAGTGGTTTTTCAACACTAACACAAGTGAGAAATGTGGTTTTTCCACACGAATACAAGTGCAAAAGTGGTTTCCTGCACCAACACAAGTGCGAAAAGTGGTTTTTCAACACTAACACAAGTGCGAAAAGTGGTTTTTCAACACTAACACAAGTGCGAAAAGTGGTTTTTCAACACTACCACAAGTGCGAAAAGTGGTTTTTCCACACTAATACAAGTGCAAAAGTGGTTTCCTGCACCAACACAAGTGCGAAAAGTGGTTTTTCAACACTAACACAAGTGCGAAAAGTGGTTTTTCAACACTATCACAAGTGCAAACAGTGGTTTTTCCACACTAATACAAGTGCAAAAGTGGTTTCCTGCAACAACACAAGTGCGAAAAGTGGTTTTTCAACACTAACACAAGTGCGAAAAGTGGTTTTTCAACACTAACACAAGTGCGAAAAGTGGTTTTTCAACACTAATACAAGTGCGAAAAGTGGTTTTTCAACACTATCACAAGTGCGAAAAGTGGTTTTTCAACACTAACACAAGTGCGAAAAGTGGTTTTTCAACACTAACACAAGTGCGAAAAGTGGTTTTTCAACACTAACACAAGTGCGAAAAGTGGTTTTTCAACACTAACATAAGTGCGAAAAGTGGTTTTTCAACACCACCACAAGTGCGAAAAGTGGTTTTTCCACACTAATACAAGTGCAAAAGTGGTTTCCTGCACCAACACAAGTGCGAAAAGTGGTTTTTCAACACCAACACAAGTGCGAAAAGTGGTTTTTCAACACTAACGCAAGTGCGAAAAGTGGTTTTTCCACACTAATACAAGTGCAAAAGTGGTTTCCTGCACCAACACAAGTGCGAAAAGTGGTTTTTCAACACTAACACAAGTGCAAAAAGTGTTTTTTCAACACTATCACAAGTGCAAAAAGTGTTTTTTCCACACTAATACAAGTGCAAAAGTGGTTTTTCAACACTAACACAAGTGCGAAAAGTGGTTTTTCAACACTATCACAAGTGCAAAAAGTGGTTTTTCAACACTAATACAAGTGCAAAAGTGGTTTCCTGCACCAACACAAGTGCGAAAAGTGGTTTTTCAACACTAACACAAGTGCGAAAAGTGGTTTTTCAACACTATCACAAGTGCAAAAAGTGGTTTTTCAACACTAATACAAGTGCAAAAGTGGTTTCCTGCACCAACACAAGTGCAAAAAGTGGTTTTTCAACACTAACACAAGTGCAAAAAGTGGTTTTTCAACACTAACACAAGTGCGAAAAGTGGTTTTTCCACACTAATACAAGTGCAAAAGTGGTTTCCTGCACCAACACAAGTGCGAAAAGTGGTTTTTCAACACTATCACAAGTGCAAAAAGTGGTTTTTCCACACTAATACAAGTGCAAAAGTGGTTTCCTGCACCAACACAAGTGCGAAAAGTGGTTTTTCAACACTAATACAAGTGCGAAAAGTGGTTTTTCAACACTAACACAAGTGCAAAAAGTGGTTTTTCCACACTAATACAAGTGCAAAAGTGGTTTCCTGCACCAACACAAGTGCGAAAAGTGGATTTTCAACACTAACACAAGTGCGAAAAGTGGTTTTTCAACACTAACACAAGTGAGAAATGTGGTTTTTCCACACGAATACAAGTGCAAAAGTGGTTTCCTGCACCAACACAAGTGCGAAAAGTGATTTTTCAACACTAACACAAGTGCGAAAAGTGGTTTTTCAACACTAACACAAGTGCGAAAAGTGGTTTTTCAACACTATCACAAGTGCGAAAAGTGGTTTTTCCACACTAATACAAGTGCAAAAGTGGTTTCCTGCACCAACACAAGTGCGAAAAGTGGTTTTTCAACACTAACACAAGTGCGAAAAGTGGTTTTTCAACACTATCACAAGTGCAAAAAGTGGTTTTACCACACTAATACAAGTGCAAAAGTGGTTTCCTGCAACAACACAAGTGCGAAAAGTGGTTTTTCAACACTAACACAAGTGCGAAAAGTGGTTTTTCAACACTAACACAAGTGCGAAAAGTGGTTTTTCAACACTATCACAAGTGCGAAAAGTGGTTTTCAACACTATCACAAGTGCGAAAAGTGGTTTTTCCACACTAAAACAAGTGCGAAAAGTGGTTTTTCAACACTAACACAAGTGCGAAAAGTGGTTTTTCAACACCAACACAAGTGCGAAAAGTGGTTTTTCAACACTAACACAAGTGCGAAAAGTGGTTTTTCAACACTAGCACAAGTGCGAAAAGTGTTTTTTCCACACTAATACAAGTGCAAAAGTAGTTTCCTGCACCAACACAAGTGCGAAAAGTGGTTTTTCAACACTAACACAAGTGCGAAAAGTGGTTTTTCAACACTAACACAAGTGCGAAAAGTGGTTTTTCAACACTAACACAAGTGCGAAAAGTGGTTTTTCAACACTATCACAAGTGCGAAAAGTGGTTTTTCCACACTAATACAAGTGCAAAAGTGGTTTCCTGCACCAACACAAGTGCGAAAAGTGGTTTTTCAACACTAACACAAGTGCGAAAAGTGGTTTTTCAACACTATCACAAGTGCAAAAAGTGGTTTTTCCACACTAATACAAGTGCAAAAGTAGTTTCCTGCACCAACACAAGTGCGAAAAGTGGTTTTTCAACACTAACACAAGTGCAAAAAGTGGTTTTTCAACACTAACACAAGTGCGAAAAGTGGTTTTTCAACACTAACACAAGTGCGAAAAGTGGTTTTTCCACACTAATACAAGTGCAAAAGTGGTTTCCTGCACCAACACAAGTGCGAAAAGTGGTTTTTCAACACTATCACAAGTGCAAAAAGTGGTTTTTCCACACTAATACAAGTGCAAAAGTGGTTTCCTGCACCAACACAAGTGCGAAAAGTGGTTTTTCAACACTAATACAAGTGCGAAAAGTGGTTTTTCAACACTAACACAAGTGCAAAAAGTGGTTTTTCCACACTAATACAAGTGCAAAAGTGGTTTCCTGCACCAACACAAGTGCGAAAAGTGGATTTTCAACACTAACACAAGTGCGAAAAGTGGTTTTTCAACACTAACACAAGTGAGAAATGTGGTTTTTCCACACGAATACAAGTGCAAAAGTGGTTTCCTGCACCAACACAAGTGCGAAAAGTGGTTTTTCAACACTAACACAAGTGCGAAAAGTGGTTTTTCAACACTAACACAAGTGCGAAAAGTGGTTTTTCAACACTACCACAAGTGCGAAAAGTGGTTTTTCCACACTAATACAAGTGCAAAAGTGGTTTCCTGCACCAACACAAGTGCGAAAAGTGGTTTTTCAACACTAACACAAGTGCGAAAAGTGGTTTTTCAACACTATCACAAGTGCAAACAGTGGTTTTTCCACACTAATACAAGTGCAAAAGTGGTTTCCTGCAACAACACAAGTGCGAAAAGTGGTTTTTCAACACTAACACAAGTGTGAAAAGTGGTTTTTCAACACTAACACAAGTGCGAAAAGTGGTTTTTCAACACTAATACAAGTGCGAAAAGTGGTTTTTCAACACTATCACAAGTGCGAAAAGTGGTTTTTCAACACTAACACAAGTGCGAAAAGTGGTTTTTCAACACTAACACAAGTGCGAAAAGTGGTTTTTCAACACTAACACAAGTGCGAAAAGTGGTTTTTCAACACTAACATAAGTGCGAAAAGTGGTTTTTCAACACCACCACAAGTGCGAAAAGTGGTTTTTCCACACTAATACAAGTGCAAAAGTGGTTTCCTGCACCAACACAAGTGCGAAAAGTGGTTTTTCAACACCAACACAAGTGCGAAAAGTGGTTTTTCAACACTAACGCAAGTGCGAAAAGTGGTTTTTCCACACTAATACAAGTGCAAAAGTGGTTTCCTGCACCAACACAAGTGCGAAAAGTGGTTTTTCAACACTAACACAAGTGCAAAAAGTGTTTTTTCAACACTATCACAAGTGCAAAAAGTGTTTTTTCCACACTAATACAAGTGCAAAAGTGGTTTTTCAACACTAACACAAGTGCGAAAAGTGGTTTTTCAACACTATCACAAGTGCAAAAAGTGGTTTTTCAACACTAATACAAGTGCAAAAGTGGTTTCCTGCACCAACACAAGTGCGAAAAGTGGTTTTTCAACACTAACACAAGTGCGAAAAGTGGTTTTTCAACACTATCACAAGTGCAAAAAGTGGTTTTTCAACACTAATACAAGTGCAAAAGTGGTTTCCTGCACCAACACAAGTGCAAAAAGTGGTTTTTCAACACTAACACAAGTGCAAAAAGTGGTTTTTCAACACTAACACAAGTGCGAAAAGTGGTTTTTCCACACTAATACAAGTGCAAAAGTGGTTTCCTGCACCAACACAAGTGCGAAAAGTGGTTTTTCAACACTATCACAAGTGCAAAAAGTGGTTTTTCCACACTAATACAAGTGCAAAAGTGGTTTCCTGCACCAACACAAGTGCGAAAAGTGGTTTTTCAACACTAATACAAGTGCGAAAAGTGGTTTTTCAACACTAACACAAGTGCAAAAAGTGGATTTTCCACACTAATACAAGTGCAAAAGTGGTTTCCTGCACCAACACAAGTGCGAAAAGTGGATTTTCAACACAAACACAAGTGCGAAAAGTGGTTTTTCAACACTAACACAAGTGAGAAATGTGGTTTTTCCACACGAATACAAGTGCAAAAGTGGTTTCCTGCACCAACACAAGTGCGAAAAGTGATTTTTCAACACTAACACAAGTGCGAAAAGTGGTTTTTCAACACTAACACAAGTGCGAAAAGTGGTTTTTCAACACTATCACAAGTGCGAAAAGTGGTTTTTCCACACTAATACAAGTGCAAAAGTGGTTTCTTGCACCAACACAAGTGCGAAAAGTGGTTTTTCAACACTAACACAAGTGCGAAAAGTGGTTTTTCAACACTATCACAAGTGCAAAAAGTGGTTTTACCACACTAATACAAGTGCAAAAGTGGTTTCCTGCAACAACACAAGTGCGAAAAGTGGTTTTTCAACACTAACACAAGTGCGAAAAGTGGTTTTTCAACACTAACACAAGTGCGAAAAGTGGTTTTTCAACACTATCACAAGTGCGAAAAGTGGTTTTCAACACTATCACAAGTGCGAAAAGTGGTTTTTCCACACTAATACAAGTGCGAAAAGTGGTTTTTCAACACTAACACAAGTGCGAAAAGTGGTTTTTCAACACCAACACAAGTGCGAAAAGTGGTTTTTCAACACTAACACAAGTGCGAAAAGTGGTTTTTCAACACTAGCACAAGTGCGAAAAGTGTTTTTTCCACACTAATACAAGTGCAAAAGTAGTTTCCTGCACCAACACAAGTGCGAAAAGTGGTTTTTCAACACTAACACAAGTGCAAAAAGTGGTTTTTCAACACTAACACAAGTGCGAAAAGTGGTTTTTCAACACTAACACAAGTGCGAAAAGTGGTTTTTCAACACTATCACAAGTGCGAAAAGTGGTTTTTCCACACTAATACAAGTGCAAAAGTGGTTTCCTGCACCAACACAAGTGCGAAAAGTGGTTTTTCAACACTAACACAAGTGCGAAAAGTGGTTTTTCAACACTATCACAAGTGCAAAAAGTGGTTTTTCCACACTAATACAAGTGCAAAAGTGGTTTCCTGCAACAACACAAGTGCGAAAAGTGGTTTTTCAACACTAACACAAGTGCGAAAAGTGGTTTTTCAACACTAACACAAGTGCGAAAAGTGGTTTTTCAACACTAGCACAAGTGCGAAAAGTGTTTTTTCCACACTAATACAAGTGCAAAAGTAGTTTCCTGCACCAACACAAGTGCGAAAAGTGGTTTTTCAACACTAACACAAGTGCGAAAAGTGGTTTTTCAACACTAACACAAGTGCGAAAAGTGGTTTTTCAACACTAACACAAGTGCGAAAAGTGGTTTTTCAACACTATCACAAGTGCGAAAAGTGGTTTTTCCACACTAATACAAGTGCAAAAGTGGTTTCCTGCACCAACACAAGTGCGAAAAGTGGTTTTTCAACACTAACACAAGTGCGAAAAGTGGTTTTTCAACACTATCACAAGTGCAAAAAGTGGTTTTTCCACACTAATACAAGTGCAAAAGTGGTTTCCTGCAACAACACAAGTGCGAAAAGTGGTTTTTCAACACTAACACAAGTGCGAAAAGTGGTTTTTCAACACTAACACAAGTGCGAAAAGTGGTTTTTCAACACTATCACAAGTGCGAAAAGTGGTTTTTCAACACTATCACAAGTGCGAAAAGTGGTTTTTCCACACTAATACAAGTGCAAAAAGTGGTTTTTCAACACTAACACAAGTGCGAAAAGTGGTTTTTCAACACTAACACAAGTGCGAAAAGTGGTTTTTCAACACTAACATAAGTGCGAAAAGTGGTTTTTCAACACTATCACAAGTGCGAAAAGTGGTTTTTCCACACTAATACAAGTGCAAAAGTGGTTTCCTGCACCAACACAAGTGCGAAAAGTGGTTTTTCAACACTAACACAAGTGCGAAAAGTGGTTTTTCAACACTAGCACAAGTGCGAAAAGTGGTTTTTCAACACTAACACAAGTGCGAAAAGTGTTTTTTCCACAGTAATACAAGTGCAAAAGTGGTTTCCTGCACCAACACAAGTGCGAAAAGTGGTTTTTCAACACTAACACAAGTGCGAAAAGTGGTTTTTCAACACTAACACAAGTGCGAAAAGTGTTTTTTCCACACTAATACAAGTGCAAAAGTGGTTTCCTGCACCAACACAAGTGCGAAAAGTGGTTTTTCAACACTAACACAAGTGCGAAAAGTGGTTTTTCAACACTAACACAAGTGCGAAAAGTGGTTTTTCAACACTAATACAAGTGCGAAAAGTGGTTTTTCAACACTATCACAAGTGCGAAAAGTGGTTTTTCAACACTAACACAAGTGCGAAAAGTGGTTTTTCAACACTAACACAAGTGCGAAAAGTGGTTTTTCAACACTAACACAAGTGCGAAAAGTGGTTTTTCAACACTAACATAAGTGCGAAAAGTGGTTTTTCAACACCACCACAAGTGCGAAAAGTGGTTTTTCCACACTAATACAAGTGCAAAAGTGGTTTCCTGCACCAACACAAGTGCGAAAAGTGGTTTTTCAACACCAACACAAGTGCGAAAAGTGGTTTTTCAACACTAACGCAAGTGCGAAAAGTGGTTTTTCCACACTAATACAAGTGCAAAAGTGGTTTCCTGCACCAACACAAGTGCGAAAAGTGGTTTTTCAACACTAACACAAGTGCAAA
The DNA here is from genome assembly GCF_964187855.1 of Myxine glutinosa. Classification (NCBI taxonomy): domain Eukaryota; kingdom Metazoa; phylum Chordata; class Myxini; order Myxiniformes; family Myxinidae; genus Myxine; species Myxine glutinosa. Next base: position 51,723 of record NW_027617646.1, on the reverse strand, counting down.
AAGTGTTTTTTCAACACTATCACAAGTGCAAAAAGTGTTTTTTCCACACTAATACAAGTGCAAAAGTGGTTTTTCAACACTAACACAAGTGCGAAAAGTGGTTTTTCAACACGATCACAAGTGCAAAAAGTGGTTTTTCAACACTAATACAAGTGCAAAAGTGGTTTCCTGCACCAACACAAGTGCGAAAAGTGGTTTTTCAACACTAACACAAGTGCGAAAAGTGGTTTTTCAACAATATCACAAGTGCAAAAAGTGGTTTTTCAACACTAATACAAGTGCAAAAGTGGTTTCCTGCACCAACACAAGTGCAAAAAGTGGTTTTTCAACACTAACACAAGTGCAAAAAGTGGTTTTTCAACACTAACACAAGTGCGAAAAGTGGTTTTTCCACACTAATACAAGTGCAAAAGTGGTTTCCTGCACCAACACAAGTGCGAAAAGTGGTTTTTCAACACTATCACAAGTGCAAAAAGTGGTTTTTCCACACTAATACAAGTGCAAAAGTGGTTTCCTGCACCAACACAAGTGCGAAAAGTGGTTTTTCAACACTAATACAAGTGCGAAAAGTGGTTTTTCAACACTAACACAAGTGCAAAAAGTGGTTTTTCCACACTAATACAAGTGCAAAAGTGGTTTCCTGCACCAACACAAGTGCGAAAAGTGGATTTTCAACACTAACACAAGTGCGAAAAGTGGTTTTTCAACACTAACACAATTGAGAAATGTGGTTTTTCCACACGAATACAAGTGCAAAAGTGGTTTCCTGCACCAACACAAGTGCGAAAAGTGATTTTTCAACACTAACACAAGTGCGAAAAGTGGTTTTTCAACACTAACACAAGTGCGAAAAGTGGTTTTTCAACACTATCACAAGTGCGAAAAGTGGTTTTTCCACACTAATACAAGTGCAAAAGTGGTTTCCTGCACCAACACAAGTGCGAAAAGTGGTTTTTCAACACTAACACAAGTGCGAAAAGTGGTTTTTCAACACTATCACAAGTGCAAAAAGTGGTTTTACCACACTAATACAAGTGCAAAAGTGGTTTCCTGCAACAACACAAGTGCGAAAAGTGGTTTTTCAACACTAACACAAGTGCGAAAAGTGGTTTTTCAACACTAACACAAGTGCGAAAAGTGGTTTTTCAACACTATCACAAGTGCGAAAAGTGGTTTTCAACACTATCACAAGTGCGAAAAGTGGTTTTTCCACACTAATACAAGTGCGAAAAGTGGTTTTTCAACACTAACACAAGTGCGAAAAGTGGTTTTTCAACACCAACACAAGTGCGAAAAGTGGTTTTTCAACACTAACACAAGTGCGAAAAGTGGTTTTTCAACACTAGCACAAGTGCGAAAAGTGTTTTTTCCACACTAATACAAGTGCAAAAGTAGTTTCCTGCCCCAACACAAGTGCGAAAAGTGGTTTTTCAACACTAACACAAGTGCGAAAAGTGGTTTTTCAACACTAACACAAGTGCGAAAAGTGGTTTTTCAACACTAACACAAGTGCGAAAAGTGGTTTTTCAACACTATCACAAGTGCGAAAAGTGGTTTTTCCACACTAATACAAGTGCAAAAGTGGTTTCCTGCACCAACACAAGTGCGAAAAGTGGTTTTTCAACACTAACACAAGTGCGAAAAGTGGTTTTTCAACACTATCACAAGTGCGAAAAGTGGTTTTTCCACACTAATACAAGTGCAAAAGTGGTTTCCTGCAACAACACAAGTGCGAAAAGTGGTTTTTCAACACTAACACAAGTGCGAAAAGTGGTTTTTCAACACTAACACAAGTGCGAAAAGTGGTTTTTCAACACTATCACAAGTGCGAAAAGTGGTTTTTCAACACTATCACAAGTGCGAAAAGTGGTTTTTCCACACTAATACAAGTGCAAAAAGTGGTTTTTCAACACTAACACAAGTGCGAAAAGTGGTTTTTCAACACTAACACAAGTGCGAAAAGTGGTTTTTCAACACTAACATAAGTGCGAAAAGTGGTTTTTCAACACTATCACAAGTGCGAAAAGTGGTTTTTCCACACTAATACAAGTGCAAAAGTGGTTTCCTGCACCAACACAAGTGCGAAAAGTGGTTTTTCAACACTAACACAAGTGCGAAAAGTGGTTTTTCAACACTAGCACAAGTGCGAAAAGTGGTTTTTCAACACTAACACAAGTGCGAAAAGTGTTTTTTCCACACTAATACAAGTGCAAAAGTGGTTTCCTGCACCAACACAAGTGCGAAAAGTGGTTTTTCAACACTAACACAAGTGCGAAAAGTGGTTTTTCAACACTAACACAAGTGCGAAAAGTGTTTTTTCCACACTAATACAAGTGCAAAAGTGGTTTCCTGCACCAACACAAGTGCGAAAAGTGGTTTTTCAACACTAACACAAGTGCGAAAAGTGGTTTTTCAACACTAACACAAGTGCGAAAAGTGGTTTTTCAACACTAACACAAGTGCGAAAAGTGGTTTTTCAACACTATCACAAGTGCGAAAAGTGGTTTTCCACACTAATACAAGTGCAAAAGTGGTTTCCTGCACCAACACAAGTGCGAAAAGTGGTTTTTCAACACTAACACAAGTGCGAAAAGTGGTTTTTCAACACTATCACAAGTGCAAAAAGTGGTTTTTCCACACTAATACAAGTGCAAAAGTGGTTTCCTGCACCAACACAAGTGCGAAAAGTGGTTTTTCAACACTAACACAAGTGCGAAAAGTGGTTTTTCAACACTAACACAAGTGCAAAAAGTGGTTTTTCAACACTAACACAAGTGCGAAAAGTGGTTTTTCAACACTATCACAAGTGCAAAAAGTGTTTTTTCCACACTAATACAAGTGCAAAAGTGGTTTTTCAACACTAACACAAGTGCGAAAAGTGGTTTTTCCACACTAATACAAGTGCAAAAGTGGTTTCCTGCAGCAACACAAGTGCGAAAAGTGGTTTTTCAACACTAACACAAGTGCGAAAAGTGGTTTTTCAACACTATCACAAGTGCAAAAAGTGGTTTTTCCACACTAATACAAGTGCAAAAGTGGTTTCCTGCACCAACACAAGTGCGAAAAGTGGTTTTTCAACACTAACACAAGTGCGAAAAGTGGTTTTTCAACACTAACACAAGTGTGAAAAGTGGTTTTTCAACACTAACATAAAGTGCGAAAAGTGGTTTTTCAACACTATCACAAGTGCGAAAAGTGGTTTTTCCACACTAATACAAGTGCAAAAGTGGTTTCCTGCACCAACACAAGTGCGAAAAGTGGTTTTTCAACACCAACACAAGTGAGAAAAGTGGTTTTTCAACACTAACGCAAGTGCGAAAAGTGGTTTTTCCACACTAATACAAGTGCAAAAGTGGTTTCCTGCACCAACACAAGTGCGAAAAGTGGTTTTTCAACACTAACACAAGTGCAAAAAGTGTTTTTTCAACACTATCACAAGTGCAAAAAGTGTTTTTTCCACACTAATACAAGTGCAAAAGTGGTTTTTCAACACTAACACAAGTGCGAAAAGTGGTTTTTCAACACTATCACAAGTGCAAAAAGTGGTTTTTCAACACTATCACAAGTGCAAAAAGTGGTTTTTCAACACCAATACAAGTGCAAAAGTGGTTTCCTGCACCAACACAAGTGCAAAAAGTGGTTTTTCAACACTAACACAAGTGCGAAAAGTGGTTTTTCAACACTAACACAAGTGCGGAAAGTGGTTTTTCCACACTAATACAAGTGCAAAAGTGGTTTCCTGCACCAACACAAGTGCGAAAAGTGGTTTTTCAACACAAACACAAGCGCGAAAAGTGGTTTTTCAACACTAACACAAGTGCGAAAAGTGGTTTTTCCACACTAATACAAGTGCAAAAGTGGTTTCCTGCACCAACACAAGTGCGAAAAGTGGTTTTTCAACACTATCACAAGTGCAAAAAGTGGTTTTTCCACACTAATACAAGTGCAAAAGTGGTTTCCTGCACCAACACAAGTGCGAAAAGTGGTTTTTCAACACTAATACAAGTGCGAAAAGTGGTTTTTCAACACTAACACAAGTGCAAAAAGTGTTTTTTCCACACTAATACAAGTGCAAAAGTGGTTTCCTGCACCAACACAAGTGCGAAAAGTGGTTTTTCAACACTAACACAAGTGCGAAAAGTGGTTTTTCAACACTAACACAAGTGAGAAATGTGGTTTTTCCACACGAATACAAGTGCAAAAGTGGTTTACTGCACCAACACAAGTGCAAAAAGTGGTTTTTCAACACTATCACAAGTGCAAAAAGTGTTTTTTCCACACTAATACAAGTGCAAAAGTGGTTTTTCAACACTAACACAAGTGCGATAAGTGGTTTTTCAACACTAACACAAGTGCGAAAAGTGGTTTTTCAACACTAAGACAAGTGCGAAGTGTTTTTTCCACACTAATACAAGTGCAAAAGTGGTTTCCTGCACCAACACAAGTGTGAAAAGTGGTTTTTCAACACTAACACAAGTGCGAAAAGTGTTTTTTCCACACTAATACAAGTGCAAAAGTGGTTTCCTGCACCAACACAAGTGCGAAAAGTGGTTTTTCAACACTAACACAAGTGCGAAAAGTGGTTTTTCAACACTAACACAAGTGCGAAAAGTGGTTTTTCAACACTAACACAAGTGCGAAAAGTGTTTTTTCCACACTAATACAAGTGCAAAAGTGGTTTCCTGCACCAACACAAGTGGGAAAAGTGGTTTTTCAACACTAACACAAGTGCGAAAAGTGGTTTTTCAACACTAGCACAAGTGCGAAAAGTGTTTTTTCCACACTAATACAAGTGCAAAAGTAGTTTCCTGCACCAACACAAGTGCGAAAAGTGGTTTTTCAACACTAACACAAGTGCGAAAAGTGGTTTTTCAACACTAACACAAGTGCGAAAAGTGGTTTTTCAACACTAACACAAGTGCGAAAAGTGGTTTTTCAACACTATCACAAGTGCGAAAAGTGGTTTTTCCACACTAATACAAGTGCAAAAGTGGTTTCCTGCACCAACACAAGTGCGAAAAGTGGTTTTTCAACACTAACACAAGTGCGAAAAGTGGTTTTTCAACACTAACACAAGTGCGAAAAGTGTTTTTTCCACACTAATACAAGTGCAAAAGTGGTTTCCTGCACCAACACAAGTGCGAAAAGTGGTTTTTCAACACTAACACAAGTGCGAAAAGTGGTTTTTCAACACTAACACAAGTGCGAAAAGTGGTTTTTCAACACTAACACAAGTGCGAAAAGTGGTTTTTCAACACTATCACAAGTGCGAAAAGTGGTTTTTCCACACTAATACAAGTGCAAAAGTGGTTTCCTGCACCAACACAAGTGCGAAAAGTGGTTTTTCAACACTAACACAAGTGCGAAAAGTGGTTTTTCAACACTATCACAAGTGCAAAAAGTGGTTTTTCCACACTAATACAAGTGCAAAAGTGGTTTCCTGCACCAACACAAGTGCGAAAAGTGGTTTTTCAACACTAACACAAGTGCGAAAAGTGGTTTTTCAACACTAACACAAGTGCAAAAAGTGGTTTTTCAACACTAACACAAGTGCGAAAAGTGGTTTTTCAACACTATCACAAGTGCAAAAAGTGTTTTTTCCACACTAATACAAGTGCAAAAGTGGTTTTTCAACACTAACACAAGTGCGAAAAGTGGTTTTTCCACACTAATACAAGTGCAAAAGTGGTTTCCTGCAGCAACACAAGTGCGAAAAGTGGTTTTTCAACACTAACACAAGTGCGAAAAATGGTTTTTCAACACTATCACAAGTGCAAAAAGTGGTTTTTCCACACTAATACAAGTGCAAAAGTGGTTTCCTGCACCAACACAAGTGCGAAAAGTGGTTTTTCAACACTAACACAAGTGCGAAAAGTGGTTTTTCAACACTAACACAAGTGTGAAAAGTGGTTTTTCAACACTAACATAAAGTGCGAAAAGTGGTTTTTCAACACTATCACAAGTGCGAAAAGTGGTTTTTCCACACTAATACAAGTGCAAAAGTGGTTTCCTGCACCAACACAAGTGCGAAAAGTGGTTTTTCAACACCAACACAAGTGAGAAAAGTGGTTTTTCAACACTAACGCAAGTGCGAAAAGTGGTTTTTCCACACTAATACAAGTGCAAAAGTGGTTTCCTGCACCAACACAAGTGCGAAAAGTGGTTTTTCAACACTAACACAAGTGCAAAAAGTGTTTTTTCAACACTATCACAAGTGCAAAAAGTGTTTTTTCCACACTAATACAAGTGCAAAAGTGGTTTTTCAACACTAACACAAGTGCGAAAAGTGGTTTTTCAACACTATCACAAGTGCAAAAAGTGGTTTTTCAACACTATCACAAGTGCAAAAAGTGGTTTTTCAACACCAATACAAGTGCAAAAGTGGTTTCCTGCACCAACACAAGTGCAAAAAGTGGTTTTTCAACACTAACACAAGTGCGAAAAGTGGTTTTTCAACACTAACACAAGTGCGGAAAGTGGTTTTTCCACACTAATACAAGTGCAAAAGTGGTTTCCTGCACCAACACAAGTGCGAAAAGTGGTTTTTCAACACAAACACAAGTGCGAAAAGTGGTTTTTCAACACTAACACAAGTGCGAAAAGTGGTTTTTCCACACTAATACAAGTGCAAAAGTGGTTTCCTGCACCAACACAAGTGCGAAAAGTGGTTTTTCAACACTATCACAAGTGCAAAAAGTGGTTTTTCAACACTATCACAAGTGCGAAAAGTGGTTTTTCCACACTAATACAAGTGCAAAAGTGGTTTCCTGCACCAACACAAGTGCGAAAAGTGGTTTTTCAACACCAACACAAGTGAGAAAAGTGGTTTTTCAACACTAACGCAAGTGCGAAAAGTGGTTTTTCCACACTAATACAAGTGCAAAAGTGGTTTCCTGCACCAACACAAGTGCGAAAAGTGGTTTTTCAACACTAACACAAGTGCAAAAAGTGTTTTTTCAACACTATCACAAGTGCAAAAAGTGTTTTTTCCACACTAATACAAGTGCAAAAGTGGTTTTTCAACACTAACACAAGTGCGAAAAGTGGTTTTTCAACACTATCACAAGTGCAAAAAGTGGTTTTTCAACACTATCACAAGTGCAAAAAGTGGTTTTTCAACACCAATACAAGTGCAAAAGTGGTTTCCTGCACCAACACAAGTGCAAAAAGTGGTTTTTCAACACTAACACAAGTGCGAAAAGTGGTTTTTCAACACTAACACAAGTGCGGAAAGTGGTTTTTCCACACTAATACAAGTGCAAAAGTGGTTTCCTGCACCAACACAAGTGCGAAAAGTGGTTTTTCAACACAAACACAAGTGCGAAAAGTGGTTTTTCAACACTAACACAAGTGCGAAAAGTGGTTTTTCCACACTAATACAAGTGCAAAAGTGGTTTCCTGCACCAACACAAGTGCGAAAAGTGGTTTTTCAACACTATCACAAGTGCAAAAAGTGGTTTTTCCACACTAATACAAGTGCAAAAGTGGTTTCCTGCACCAACACAAGTGCGAAAAGTGGTTTTTCAACACTAATACAAGTGCGAAAAGTGGTTTTTCAACACTAACACAAGTGCAAAAAGTGTTTTTTCCACACTAATACAAGTGCAAAAGTGGTTTCCTGCACCAACACAAGTGCGAAAAGTGGTTTTTCAACACTAACACAAGTGCGAAAAGTGGTTTTTCAACACTAACACAAGTGAGAAATGTGGTTTTTCCACACGAATACAAGTGCAAAAGTGGTTTACTGCACCAACACAAGTGCAAAAAGTGGTTTTTCAACACTATCACAAGTGCAAAAAGTGTTTTTTCCACACTAATACAAGTGCAAAAGTGGTTTTTCAACACTAACACAAGTGCGATAAGTGGTTTTTCAACACTAACACAAGTGCGAAAAGTGGTTTTTCAACACTAAGACAAGTGCGAAGTGTTTTTTCCACACTAATACAAGTGCAAAAGTGGTTTCCTGCACCAACACAAGTGTGAAAAGTGGTTTTTCAACACTAACACAAGTGCGAAAAGTGTTTTTTCCACACTAATACAAGTGCAAAAGTGGTTTCCTGCACCAACACAAGTGCGAAAAGTGGTTTTTCAACACTAACACAAGTGCGAAAAGTGGTTTTTCAACACTAACACAAGTGCGAAAAGTGGTTTTTCAACACTAACACAAGTGCGAAAAGTGTTTTTTCCACACTAATACAAGTGCAAAAGTGGTTTCCTGCACCAACACAAGTGGGAAAAGTGGTTTTTCAACACTAACACAAGTGCGAAAAGTGGTTTTTCAACACTAGCACAAGTGCGAAAAGTGTTTTTTCCACACTAATACAAGTGCAAAAGTAGTTTCCTGCACCAACACAAGTGCGAAAAGTGGTTTTTCAACACTAACACAAGTGCGAAAAGTGGTTTTTCAACACTAACACAAGTGCGAAAAGTGGTTTTTCAACACTAACACAAGTGCGAAAAGTGGTTTTTCAACACTATCACAAGTGCGAAAAGTGGTTTTTCCACACTAATACAAGTGCAAAAGTGGTTTCCTGCACCAACACAAGTGCGAAAAGTGGTTTTTCAACACTAACACAAGTGCGAAAAGTGGTTTTTCAACACTAACACAAGTGCGAAAAGTGTTTTTTCCACACTAATACAAGTGCAAAAGTGGTTTCCTGCACCAACACAAGTGCGAAAAGTGGTTTTTCAACACTAACACAAGTGCGAAAAGTGGTTTTTCAACACTAACACAAGTGCGAAAAGTGGTTTTTCAACACTAACACAAGTGCGAAAAGTGGTTTTTCAACACTATCACAAGTGCGAAAAGTGGTTTTTCCACACTAATACAAGTGCAAAAGTGGTTTCCTGCACCAACACAAGTGCGAAAAGTGGTTTTTCAACACTAACACAAGTGCGAAAAGTGGTTTTTCAACACTATCACAAGTGCAAAAAGTGGTTTTTCCACACTAATACAAGTGCAAAAGTGGTTTCCTGCACCAACACAAGTGCGAAAAGTGGTTTTTCAACACTAACACAAGTGCGAAAAGTGGTTTTTCAACACTAACACAAGTGCAAAAAGTGGTTTTTCAACACTAACACAAGTGCGAAAAGTGGTTTTTCAACACTATCACAAGTGCAAAAAGTGTTTTTTCCACACTAATACAAGTGCAAAAGTGGTTTTTCAACACTAACACAAGTGCGAAAAGTGGTTTTTCCACACTAATACAAGTGCAAAAGTGGTTTCCTGCAGCAACACAAGTGCGAAAAGTGGTTTTTCAACACTAACACAAGTGCGAAAAATGGTTTTTCAACACTATCACAAGTGCAAAAAGTGGTTTTTCCACACTAATACAAGTGCAAAAGTGGTTTCCTGCACCAACACAAGTGCGAAAAGTGGTTTTTCAACACTAACACAAGTGCGAAAAGTGGTTTTTCAACACTAACACAAGTGTGAAAAGTGGTTTTTCAACACTAACATAAAGTGCGAAAAGTGGTTTTTCAACACTATCACAAGTGCGAAAAGTGGTTTTTCCACACTAATACAAGTGCAAAAGTGGTTTCCTGCACCAACACAAGTGCGAAAAGTGGTTTTTCAACACCAACACAAGTGAGAAAAGTGGTTTTTCAACACTAACGCAAGTGCGAAAAGTGGTTTTTCCACACTAATACAAGTGCAAAAGTGGTTTCCTGCACCAACACAAGTGCGAAAAGTGGTTTTTCAACACTAACACAAGTGCAAAAAGTGTTTTTTCAACACTATCACAAGTGCAAAAAGTGTTTTTTCCACACTAATACAAGTGCAAAAGTGGTTTTTCAACACTAACACAAGTGCGAAAAGTGGTTTTTCAACACTATCACAAGTGCAAAAAGTGGTTTTTCAACACTATCACAAGTGCAAAAAGTGGTTTTTCAACACCAATACAAGTGCAAAAGTGGTTTCCTGCACCAACACAAGTGCAAAAAGTGGTTTTTCAACACTAACACAAGTGCGAAAAGTGGTTTTTCAACACTAACACAAGTGCGGAAAGTGGTTTTTCCACACTAATACAAGTGCAAAAGTGGTTTCCTGCACCAACACAAGTGCGAAAAGTGGTTTTTCAACACAAACACAAGTGCGAAAAGTGGTTTTTCAACACTAACACAAGTGCGAAAAGTGGTTTTTCCACACTAATACAAGTGCAAAAGTGGTTTCCTGCACCAACACAAGTGCGAAAAGTGGTTTTTCAACACTATCACAAGTGCAAAAAGTGGTTTTTCCACACTAATACAAGTGCAAAAGTGGTTTCCTGCACCAACACAAGTGCGAAAAGTGGTTTTTCAACACTAATACAAGTGCGAAAAGTGGTTTTTCAACACTAACACAAGTGCAAAAAGTGTTTTTTCCACACTAATACAAGTGCAAAAGTGGTTTCCTGCACCAACACAAGTGCGAAAAGTGGTTTTTCAACACTAACACAAGTGCGAAAAGTGGTTTTTCAACACTAACACAAGTGAGAAATGTGGTTTTTCCACACGAATACAAGTGCAAAAGTGGTTTACTGCACCAACACAAGTGCAAAAAGTGGTTTTTCAACACTATCACAAGTGCAAAAAGTGTTTTTTCCACACTAATACAAGTGCAAAAGTGGTTTTTCAACACTAACACAAGTGCGATAAGTGGTTTTTCAACACTAACACAAGTGCGAAAAGTGGTTTTTCAACACTAAGACAAGTGCGAAGTGTTTTTTCCACACTAATACAAGTGCAAAAGTGGTTTCCTGCACCAACACAAGTGCGAAAAGTGGTTTTTCAACACTAACACAAGTGCGAAAAGTGTTTTTTCCACACTAATACAAGTGCAAAAGTGGTTTCCTGCACCAACACAAGTGCGAAAAGTGGTTTTTCAACACTAACACAAGTGCGAAAAGTGGTTTTTCAACACTAACACAAGTGCGAAAAGTGGTTTTTCAACACTAACACAAGTGCGAAAAGTGTTTTTTCCACACTAATACAAGTGCAAAAGTGGTTTCCTGCACCAACACAAGTGGGAAAAGTGGTTTTTCAACACTAACACAAGTGCGAAAAGTGGTTTTTCAACACTAGCACAAGTGCGAAAAGTGTTTTTTCCACACTAATACAAGTGCAAAAGTAGTTTCCTGCACCAACACAAGTGCGAAAAGTGGTTTTTCAACACTAACACAAGTGCGAAAAGTGGTTTTTCAACACTAACACAAGTGCGAAAAGTGGTTTTTCAACACTAACACAAGTGCGAAAAGTGGTTTTTCAACACTATCACAAGTGCGAAAAGTGGTTTTTCCACACTAATACAAGTGCAAAAGTGGTTTCCTGCACCAACACAAGTGCGAAAAGTGGTTTTTCAACACTAACACAAGTGCGAAAAGTGGTTTTTCAACACTATCACAAGTGCAAAAAGTGGTTTTTCCACACTAATACAAGTGCAAAAGTGGTTTCCTGCAACAACACAAGTGCGAAAAGTGGTTTTTCAACACTAACACAAGTGCGAAAAGTGGTTTTTCAACACTAACACAAGTGCGAAAAGTGGTTTTTCAACACTATCACAAGTGCGAAAAGTGGTTTTTCAACACTATCACAAGTGCGAAAAGTGGTTTTTCCACACTAATACAAGTGCGAAAAGTGGTTTTTCAACACTAACACAAGTGCGAAAAGTGGTTTTTCAACACTAACACAAGTGCGAAAAGTGGTTTTTCAACACTAACATAAGTGCGAAAAGTGGTTTTTCAACACTATCACAAGTGCGAAAAGTGGTTTTTCCACACTAATACATGTGCAAAAGTGGTTTCCTGCACCAACACAAGTGCGAAAAGTGGTTTTTCAACACCAACACAAGTGCGAAATGTGGTTTTTCAACACTAACGCAAGTGCGAAAAGTGGTTTTTCCACACTAATACAAGTGCAAAAGTGGTTTCCTGCACCAACACAAGTGCGAAAAGTGGTTTTTCAACACTAACACAAGTGCGAAAAGTGGTTTTTCAACACTAACACAAGTGAGAAAAGTGGTTTTTCCACACGAATACAAGTGCAAAAGTGGTTTCGTGCACCAACACAAGTGCGAAAAGTGGTTTTTCAACACTATCACAAGTGCAAAAAGTGGTTTTTCCACACTAATACAAGTGCAAAAGTGGTTTCCTGCAACAACACAAGTGCGAAAAGTGGTTTTTCAACACTAACACAAGTGCGAAAAGTGGTTTTTCAACACTAACACAAGTGCGAAAAGTGGTTTTTAAACACTAATACAAGTGCGAAAAGTGGTTTTTCAACACTATCACAAGTGCGAAAAGTGGTTTTTCAACACTAACACAAGTGCGAAAAGTGGTTTTTCAACACTAACACAAGTGCGAAAAGTGGTTTTTCAACACTAACACAAGTGCGAAAAGTGGTTTTTCAACACTAACATAAGTGCGAAAAGTGGTTTTTCAACACCATCACAAGTGCGAAAAGTGGTTTTTCCACACTAATACAAGTGCAAAAGTGGTTTCCTGCACCAACACAAGTGCGAAAAGTGGTTTTTCAACACCAACACAAGTGCGAAAAGTGGTTTTTCAACACTAACGCAAGTGCGAAAAGTGGTTTTTCCACACTAATACAAGTGCAAAAGTGGTTTCCTGCACCAACACAAGTGCGAAAAGTGGTTTTTCAACACTAACACAAGTGCAAAAAGTGTTTTTTCAACACTATCACAAGTGCAAAAAGTGTTTTTTCCACACTAATACAAGTGCAAAAGTGGTTTTTCAACACTAACACAAGTGCGAAAAGTGGTTTTTCAACACTATCACAAGTGCAAAAAGTGGTTTTTCAACACTAATACAAGTGCAAAAGTGGTTTCCTGCACCAACACAAGTGCGAAAAGTGGTTTTTCAACACTAACACAAGTGCGAAAAGTGGTTTTTCAACACTATCACAAGTGCAAAAAGTGGTTTTTCAACACTAATACAAGTGCAAAAGTGGTTTCCTGCACCAACACAAGTGCAAAAAGTGGTTTTTCAACACTAACACAAGTGCAAAAAGTGGTTTTTCAACACTAACACAAGTGCGAAAAGTGGTTTTTCCACACTAATACAAGTGCAAAAGTGGTTTCCTGCACCAACACAAGTGCGAAAAGTGGTTTTTCAACACTATCACAAGTGCAAAAAGTGGTTTTTCCACACTAATACAAGTGCAAAAGTGGTTTCCTGCACCAACACAAGTGCGAAAAGTGGTTTTTCAACACTAATACAAGTGCGAAAAGTGGTTTTTCAACACTAACACAAGTGCAAAAAGTGGTTTTTCCACACTAATACAAGTGCAAAAGTGGTTTCCTGCACCAACACAAGTGCGAAATTGGATTTTCAACACTAACACAAGTGCGAAAAGTGGTTTTTCAACATTAACACAAGTGAGAAATGTGGTTTTTCCACACGAATACAAGTGCAAAAGTGGTTTCCTGCACCAACACAAGTGTGAAAAGTGATTTTTCAACACTAACACAAGTGCGAAAAGTGGTTTTTCAACACTAACACAAGTGCGAAAAGTGGTTTTTCAACACTATCACAAGTGCGAAAAGTGGTTTTTCCACACTAATACAAGTGCAAAAGTGGTTTCCTGCACCAACACAAGTGCGAAAAGTGGTTTTTCAACACTAACACAAGTGCGAAAAGTGGTTTTTCAACACTATCACAAGTGCAAAAAGTGGTTTTACCACACTAATACAAGTGCAAAAGTGGTTTCCTGCAACAACACAAGTGCGAAAAGTGGTTTTTCAACACTAACACAAGTGCGAAAAGTGGTTTTTCAACACTAACACAAGTGCGAAAAGTGGTTTTTCAACACTATCACAAGTGCGAAAAGTGGTTTTCAACACTATCACAAGTGCGAAAAGTGGTTTTTCCACACTAATACAAGTGCGAAAAGTGGTTTTTCAACACTAACACAAGTGCGAAAAGTGGTTTTTCAACACCAACACAAGTGCGAAAAGTGGTTTTTCAACACTAACACAAGTGCGAAAAGTGGTTTTTCAACACTAGCACAAGTGCGAAAAGTGTTTTTTCCACACTAATACAAGTGCAAAAGTAGTTTCCTGCACCAACACAAGTGCGAAAAGTGGTTTTTCAACACTAACACAAGTGCGAAAAGTGGTTTTTCAACACTAACACAAGTGCGAAAAGTGGTTTTTCAACACTAACACAAGTGCGAAAAGTGGTTTTTCAACACTATCACAAGTGCGAAAAGTGGTTTTTCCACACTAATACAAGTGCAAAAGTGGTTTCCTGCACCAACACAAGTGCGAAAAGTGGTTTTTCAACACTAACACAAGTGCGAAAAGTGGTTTTTCAACACTATCACAAGTGCAAAAAGTGGTTTTTCCACACTAATACAAGTGCAAAAGTGGTTTCCTGCACCAACACAAGTGCGAAAAGTGGTTTTTCAACACTAACACAAGTGCGAAAAGTGGTTTTTCAACACTAACACAAGTGCAAAAAGTGGTTTTTCAACACTAACACAAGTGCGAAAAGTGGTTTTTCAACACTATCACAAGTGCAAAAAGTGTTTTTTCCACACTAATACAAGTGCAAAAGTGGTTTTTCAACACTAACACAAGTGCGAAAAGTGGTTTTTCCACACTAATACAAGTGCAAAAGTGGTTTCCTGCAGCAACACAAGTGCGAAAAGTGGTTTTTCAACACTAACACAAGTGCGAAAAATGGTTTTTCAACACTATCACAAGTGCAAAAAGTGGTTTTTCCACACTAATACAAGTGCAAAAGTGGTTTCCTGCACCAACACAAGTGCGAAAAGTGGTTTTTCAACACTAACACAAGTGCGAAAAGTGGTTTTTCAACACTAACACAAGTGTGAAAAGTGGTTTTTCAACACTAACATAAAGTGCGAAAAGTGGTTTTTCAACACTATCACAAGTGCGAAAAGTGGTTTTTCCACAATAATACAAGTGCAAAAGTGGTTTCCTGCACCAACACAAGTGCGAAAAGTGGTTTTTCAACACCAACACAAGTGAGAAAAGTGGTTTTTCAACACTAACGCAAGTGCGAAAAGTGGTTTTTCCACACTAATACAAGTGCAAAAGTGGTTTCCTGCACCAACACAAGTGCAAAAGTGGTTTCCTGCACCAACACAAGTGCGAAAAGTGGTTTTTCAACACTAACACAAGTGCGAAAAGTGGTTTTTCAACACTAACACAAGTGCAAAAAGTGGTTTTTCAACACTAACACAAGTGCGAAAAGTGGTTTTTCAACACTATCACAAGTGCAAAAAGTGTTTTTTCCACACTAATACAAGTGCAAAAGTGGTTTTTCAACACTAACACAAGTGCGAAAAGTGGTTTTTCCACACTAATACAAGTGCAAAAGTGGTTTCCTGCAGCAACACAAGTGCGAAAAGTGGTTTTTCAACACTAACACAAGTGCGAAAAATGGTTTTTCAACACTATCACAAGTGCAAAAAGTGGTTTTTCCACACTAATACAAGTGCAAAAGTGGTTTCCTGCACCAACACAAGTGCGAAAAGTGGTTTTTCAACACTAACACAAGTGCGAAAAGTGGTTTTTCAACACTAACACAAGTGTGAAAAGTGGTTTTTCAACACTAACATAAAGTGCGAAAAGTGGTTTTTCAACACTATCACAAGTGCGAAAAGTGGTTTTTCCACACTAATACAAGTGCAAAAGTGGTTTCCTGCACCAACACAAGTGCGAAAAGTGGTTTTTCAACACCAACACAAGTGAGAAAAGTGGTTTTTCAACACTAACGCAAGTGCGAAAAGTGGTTTTTCCACACTAATACAAGTGCAAAAGTGGTTTCCTGCACCAACACAAGTGCGAAAAGTGGTTTTTCAACACTAACACAAGTGCAAAAAGTGTTTTTTCAACACTATCACAAGTGCAAAAAGTGTTTTTTCCACACTAATACAAGTGCAAAAGTGGTTTTTCAACACTAACACAAGTGCGAAAAGTGGTTTTTCAACACTATCACAAGTGCAAAAAGTGGTTTTTCAACACTATCACAAGTGCAAAAAGTGGTTTTTCAACACCAATACAAGTGCAAAAGTGGTTTCCTGCACCAACACAAGTGCAAAAAGTGGTTTTTCAACACTAACACAAGTGCGAAAAGTGGTTTTTCAACACTAACACAAGTGCGGAAAGTGGTTTTTCCACACTAATACAAGTGCAAAAGTGGTTTCCTGCACCAACACAAGTGCGAAAAGTGGTTTTTCAACACAAACACAAGTGCGAAAAGTGGTTTTTCAACACTAACACAAGTGCGAAAAGTGGTTTTTCCACACTAATACAAGTGCAAAAGTGGTTTCCTGCACCAACACAAGTGCGAAAAGTGGTTTTTCAACACTATCACAAGTGCAAAAAGTGGTTTTTCCACACTAATACAAGTGCAAAAGTGGTTTCCTGCACCAACACAAGTGCGAAAAGTGGTTTTTCAACACTAATACAAGTGCGAAAAGTGGTTTTTCAACACTAACACAAGTGCAAAAAGTGTTTTTTCCACACTAATACAAGTGCAAAAGTGGTTTCCTGCACCAACACAAGTGCGAAAAGTGGTTTTTCAACACTAACACAAGTGCGAAAAGTGGTTTTTCAACACTAACACAAGTGAGAAATGTGGTTTTTCCACACGAATACAAGTGCAAAAGTGGTTTACTGCACCAACACAAGTGCAAAAAGTGGTTTTTCAACACTATCACAAGTGCAAAAAGTGTTTTTTCCACACTAATACAAGTGCAAAAGTGGTTTTTCAACACTAACACAAGTGCGATAAGTGGTTTTTCAACACTAACACAAGTGCGAAAAGTGGTTTTTCAACACTAAGACAAGTGCGAAGTGTTTTTTCCACACTAATACAAGTGCAAAAGTGGTTTCCTGCACCAACACAAGTGCGAAAAGTGGTTTTTCAACACTAACACAAGTGCGAAAAGTGTTTTTTCCACACTAATACAAGTGCAAAAGTGGTTTCCTGCACCAACACAAGTGCGAAAAGTGGTTTTTCAACACTAACACAAGTGCGAAAAGTGGTTTTTCAACACTAACACAAGTGCGAAAAGTGGTTTTTCAACACTAACACAAGTGCGAAAAGTGTTTTTTCCACACTAATACAAGTGCAAAAGTGGTTTCCTGCACCAACACAAGTGGGAAAAGTGGTTTTTCAACACTAACACAAGTGCGAAAAGTGGTTTTTCAACACTAGCACAAGTGCGAAAAGTGTTTTTTCCACACTAATACAAGTGCAAAAGTAGTTTCCTGCACCAACACAAGTGCGAAAAGTGGTTTTTCAACACTAACACAAGTGCGAAAAGTGGTTTTTCAACACTAACACAAGTGCGAAAAGTGGTTTTTCAACACTAACACAAGTGCGAAAAGTGGTTTTTCAACACTATCACAAGTGCGAAAAGTGGTTTTTCCACACTAATACAAGTGCAAAAGTGGTTTCCTGCACCAACACAAGTGCGAAAAGTGGTTTTTCAACACTAACACAAGTGCGAAAAGTGGTTTTTCAACACTATCACAAGTGCAAAAAGTGGTTTTTCCACACTAATACAAGTGCAAAAGTGGTTTCCTGCAACAACACAAGTGCGAAAAGTGGTTTTTCAACACTAACACAAGTGCGAAAAGTGGTTTTTCAACACTAACACAAGTGCGAAAAGTGGTTTTTCAACACTATCACAAGTGCGAAAAGTGGTTTTTCAACACTATCACAAGTGCGAAAAGTGGTTTTTCCACACTAATACAAGTGCGAAAAGTGGTTTTTCAACACTAACACAAGTGCGAAAAGTGGTTTTTCAACACTAACACAAGTGCGAAAAGTGGTTTTTCAACACTAACATAAGTGCGAAAAGTGGTTTTTCAACACTATCACAAGTGCGAAAAGTGGTTTTTCCACACTAATACATGTGCAAAAGTGGTTTCCTGCACCAACACAAGTGCGAAAAGTGGTTTTTCAACACCAACACAAGTGCGAAATGTGGTTTTTCAACACTAACGCAAGTGCGAAAAGTGGTTTTTCCACACTAATACAAGTGCAAAAGTGGTTTCCTGCACCAACACAAGTGCGAAAAGTGGTTTTTCAACACTAACACAAGTGCGAAAAGTGGTTTTTCAACACTAACACAAGTGAGAAAAGTGGTTTTTCCACACGAATACAAGTGCAAAAGTGGTTTCGTGCACCAACACAAGTGCGAAAAGTGGTTTTTCAACACTATCACAAGTGCAAAAAGTGGTTTTTCCACACTAATACAAGTGCAAAAGTGGTTTCCTGCAACAACACAAGTGCGAAAAGTGGTTTTTCAACACTAACACAAGTGCGAAAAGTGGTTTTTCAACACTAACACAAGTGCGAAAAGTGGTTTTTAAACACTAATACAAGTGCGAAAAGTGGTTTTTCAACACTATCACAAGTGCGAAAAGTGGTTTTTCAACACTAACACAAGTGCGAAAAGTGGTTTTTCAACACTAACACAAGTGCGAAAAGTGGTTTTTCAACACTAACACAAGTGCGAAAAGTGGTTTTTCAACACTAACATAAGTGCGAAAGTGGTTTTTCAACACCATCACAAGTGCGAAAAGTGGTTTTTCCACACTAATACAAGTGCAAAAGTGGTTTCCTGCACCAACACAAGTGCGAAAAGTGGTTTTTCAACACCAACACAAGTGCGAAAAGTGGTTTTTCAACACTAACGCAAGTGCGAAAAGTGGTTTTTCCACACTAATACAAGTGCAAAAGTGGTTTCCTGCACCAACACAAGTGCGAAAAGTGGTTTTTCAACACTAACACAAGTGCAAAAAGTGTTTTTTCAACACTATCACAAGTGCAAAAAGTGTTTTTTCCACACTAATACAAGTGCAAAAGTGGTTTTTCAACACTAACACAAGTGCGAAAAGTGGTTTTTCAACACTATCACAAGTGCAAAAAGTGGTTTTTCAACACTAATACAAGTGCAAAAGTGGTTTCCTGCACCAACACAAGTGCGAAAAGTGGTTTTTCAACACTAACACAAGTGCGAAAAGTGGTTTTTCAACACTATCACAAGTGCAAAAAGTGGTTTTTCAACACTAATACAAGTGCAAAAGTGGTTTCCTGCACCAACACAAGTGCAAAAAGTGGTTTTTCAACACTAACACAAGTGCAAAAAGTGGTTTTTCAACACTAACACAAGTGCGAAAAGTGGTTTTTCCACACTAATACAAGTGCAAAAGTGGTTTCCTGCACCAACACAAGTGCGAAAAGTGGTTTTTCAACACTATCACAAGTGCAAAAAGTGGTTTTTCCACACTAATACAAGTGCAAAAGTGGTTTCCTGCACCAACACAAGTGCGAAAAGTGGTTTTTCAACACTAATACAAGTGCGAAAAGTGGTTTTTCAACACTAACACAAGTGCAAAAAGTGGTTTTTCCACACTAATACAAGTGCAAAAGTGGTTTCCTGCACCAACACAAGTGCGAAATTGGATTTTCAACACTAACACAAGTGCGAAAAGTGGTTTTTCAACATTAACACAAGTGAGAAATGTGGTTTTTCCACACGAATACAAGTGCAAAAGTGGTTTCCTGCACCAACACAAGTGTGAAAAGTGATTTTTCAACACTAACACAAGTGCGAAAAGTGGTTTTTCAACACTAACACAAGTGCGAAAAGTGGTTTTTCAACACTATCACAAGTGCGAAAAGTGGTTTTTCCACACTAATACAAGTGCAAAAGTGGTTTCCTGCACCAACACAAGTGCGAAAAGTGGTTTTTCAACACTAACACAAGTGCGAAAAGTGGTTTTTCAACACTATCACAAGTGCAAAAAGTGGTTTTACCACACTAATACAAGTGCAAAAGTGGTTTCCTGCAACAACACAAGTGCGAAAAGTGGTTTTTCAACACTAACACAAGTGCGAAAAGTGGTTTTTCAACACTAACACAAGTGCGAAAAGTGGTTTTTCAACACTATCACAAGTGCGAAAAGTGGTTTTCAACACTATCACAAGTGCGAAAAGTGGTTTTTCCACACTAATACAAGTGCGAAAAGTGGTTTTTCAACACTAACACAAGTGCGAAAAGTGGTTTTTCAACACCAACACAAGTGCGAAAAGTGGTTTTTCAACACTAACACAAGTGCGAAAAGTGGTTTTTCAACACTAGCACAAGTGCGAAAAGTGTTTTTTCCACACTAATACAAGTGCAAAAGTAGTTTCCTGCACCAACACAAGTGCGAAAAGTGGTTTTTCAACACTAACACAAGTGCGAAAAGTGGTTTTTCAACACTAACACAAGTGCGAAAAGTGGTTTTTCAACACTAACACAAGTGCGAAAAGTGGTTTTTCAACACTATCACAAGTGCGAAAAGTGGTTTTTCCACACTAATACAAGTGCAAAAGTGGTTTCCTGCACCAACACAAGTGCGAAAAGTGGTTTTTCAACACTAACACAAGTGCGAAAAGTGGTTTTTCAACACTATCACAAGTGCAAAAAGTGGTTTTTCCACACTAATACAAGTGCAAAAGTGGTTTCCTGCACCAACACAAGTGCGAAAAGTGGTTTTTCAACACTAACACAAGTGCGAAAAGTGGTTTTTCAACACTAACACAAGTGCAAAAAGTGGTTTTTCAACACTAACACAAGTGCGAAAAGTGGTTTTTCAACACTATCACAAGTGCAAAAAGTGTTTTTTCCACACTAATACAAGTGCAAAAGTGGTTTTTCAACACTAACACAAGTGCGAAAAGTGGTTTTTCCACACTAATACAAGTGCAAAAGTGGTTTCCTGCAGCAACACAAGTGCGAAAAGTGGTTTTTCAACACTAACACAAGTGCGAAAAATGGTTTTTCAACACTATCACAAGTGCAAAAAGTGGTTTTTCAACACTAACACAAGTGCAAAAAGTGGTTTTTCCACACTAATACAAGTGCAAAAAGTGGTTTTTCAACACTAACACAAGTGCAAAAAGTGGTTTTTCAACACTAACACAAGTGCGAAAAGTGGTTTTTCCACACTAATACAAGTGCAAAAGTGGTTTCCTGCACCAACACAAGTGCGAAAAGTGGTTTTTCAACACTATCACAAGTGCAAAAAGTGGTTTTTCCACACTAATACAAGTGCAAAAGTGGTTTCCTGCACCAACACAAGTGCGAAAAGTGGTTTTTCAACACTAATACAAGTGCGAAAAGTGGTTTTTCAACACTAACACAAGTGCAAAAAGTGTTTTTTCCACACTAATACAAGTGCAAAAGTGGTTTCCTGCACCAACACAAGTGCGAAAAGTGGTTTTTCAACACTAACACAAGTGCGAAAAGTGGTTTTTCAACACTAACACAAGTGAGAAATGTGGTTTTTCCACACGAATACAAGTGCAAAAGTGGTTTACTGCACCAACACAAGTGCAAAAAGTGGTTTTTCAACACTATCACAAGTGCAAAAAGTGTTTTTTCCACACTAATACAAGTGCAAAAGTGGTTTTTCAACACTAACACAAGTGCGAAAAGTGGTTTTTCAACACTAACACAAGTGCGAAAAGTGGTTTTTCAACACCAACACAAGTGCGAAAAGTGGTTTTTCAACACTAACACAAGTGCGAAAAGTGGTTTTTCAACACTAGCACAAGTGCGAAAAGTGTTTTTTCCACACTAATACAAGTGCAAAAGTAGTTTCCTGCACCAACACAAGTGCGAAAAGTGGTTTTTCAACACTAACACAAGTGCGAAAAGTGGTTTTTCAACACTAACACAAGTGCGAAAAGTGGTTTTTCAACACTAACACAAGTGCGAAAAGTGGTTTTTCAACACTATCACAAGTGCGAAAAGTGGTTTTTCCACACTAATACAAGTGCAAAAGTGGTTTCCTGCACCAACACAAGTGCGAAAAGTGGTTTTTCAACACTAACACAAGTGCGAAAAGTGGTTTTTCAACACTATCACAAGTGCAAAAAGTGGTTTTTCCACACTAATACAAGTGCAAAAGTGGTTTCCTGCACCAACACAAGTGCGAAAAGTGGTTTTTCAACACTAACACAAGTGCGAAAAGTGGTTTTTCAACACTAACACAAGTGCAAAAAGTGGTTTTTCAACACTAACACAAGTGCGAAAAGTGGTTTTTCAACACTATCACAAGTGCAAAAAGTGTTTTTTCCACACTAATACAAGTGCAAAAGTGGTTTTTCAACACTAACACAAGTGCGAAAAGTGGTTTTTCCACACTAATACAAGTGCAAAAGTGGTTTCCTGCAGCAACACAAGTGCGAAAAGTGGTTTTTCAACACTAACACAAGTGCGAAAAATGGTTTTTCAACACTATCACAAGTGCAAAAAGTGGTTTTTCCACACTAATACAAGTGCAAAAGTGGTTTCCTGCACCAACACAAGTGCGAAAAGTGGTTTTTCAACACTAACACAAGTGCGAAAAGTGGTTTTTCAACACTAACACAAGTGTGAAAAGTGGTTTTTCAACACTAACATAAAGTGCGAAAAGTGGTTTTTCAACACTATCACAAGTGCGAAAAGTGGTTTTTCCACACTAATACAAGTGCAAAAGTGGTTTCCTGCACCAACACAAGTGCGAAAAGTGGTTTTTCAACACCAACACAAGTGAGAAAAGTGGTTTTTCAACACTAACGCAAGTGCGAAAAGTGGTTTTTCCACACTAATACAAGTGCAAAAGTGGTTTCCTGCACCAACACAAGTGCGAAAAGTGGTTTTTCAACACTAACACAAGTGCAAAAAGTGTTTTTTCAACACTATCACAAGTGCAAAAAGTGTTTTTTCCACACTAATACAAGTGCAAAAGTCGTTTTTCAACACTAACACAAGTGCGAAAAGTGGTTTTTCAACACTATCACAAGTGCAAAAAGTGGTTTTTCAACACTATCACAAGTGCAAAAAGTGGTTTTTCAACACCAATACAAGTGCAAAAGTGGTTTCCTGCACCAACACAAGTGCAAAAAGTGGTTTTTCAACACTAACACAAGTGCGAAAAGTGGTTTTTCAACACTAACACAAGTGCGGAAAGTGGTTTTTCCACACTAATACAAGTGCAAAAGTGGTTTCCTGCACCAACACAAGTGCGAAAAGTGGTTTTTCAACACAAACACAAGTGCGAAAAGTGGTTTTTCAACACTAACACAAGTGCGAAAAGTGGTTTTTCCACACTAATACAAGTGCAAAAGTGGTTTCCTGCACCAACACAAGTGCGAAAAGTGGTTTTTCAACACTATCACAAGTGCAAAAAGTGGTTTTTCCACACTAATACAAGTGCAAAAGTGGTTTCCTGCACCAACACAAGTGCGAAAAGTGGTTTTTCAACACTAATACAAGTGCGAAAAGTGGTTTTTCAACACTAACACAAGTGCAAAAAGTGTTTTTTCCACACTAATACAAGTGCAAAAGTGGTTTCCTGCACCAACACAAGTGCGAAAAGTGGTTTTTCAACACTAACACAAGTGCGAAAAGTGGTTTTTCAACACTAACACAAGTGAGAAATGTGGTTTTTCCACACGAATACAAGTGCAAAAGTGGTTTACTGCACCAACACAAGTGCAAAAAGTGGTTTTTCAACACTATCACAAGTGCAAAAAGTGTTTTTTCCACACTAATACAAGTGCAAAAGTGGTTTTTCAACACTAACACAAGTGCGATAAGTGGTTTTTCAACACTAACACAAGTGCGAAAAGTGGTTTTTCAACACTAAGACAAGTGCGAAGTGTTTTTTCCACACTAATACAAGTGCAAAAGTGGTTTCCTGCACCAACACAAGTGCGAAAAGTGGTTTTTCAACACTAACACAAGTGCGAAAAGTGTTTTTTCCACACTAATACAAGTGCAAAAGTGGTTTCCTGCACCAACACAAGTGCGAAAAGTGGTTTTTCAACACTAACACAAGTGCGAAAAGTGGTTTTTCAACACTAACACAAGTGCGAAAAGTGGTTTTTCAACACTAACACAAGTGCGAAAAGTGTTTTTTCCACACTAATACAAGTGCAAAAGTGGTTTCCTGCACCAACACAAGTGGGAAAAGTGGTTTTTCAACACTAACACAAGTGCGAAAAGTGGTTTTTCAACACTAGCACAAGTGCGAAAAGTGTTTTTTCCACACTAATACAAGTGCAAAAGTAGTTTCCTGCACCAACACAAGTGCGAAAAGTGGTTTTTCAACACTAACACAAGTGCGAAAAGTGGTTTTTCAACACTAACACAAGTGCGAAAAGTGGTTTTTCAACACTAACACAAGTGCGAAAAGTGGTTTTTCAACACTATCACAAGTGCGAAAAGTGGTTTTTCCACACTAATACAAGTGCAAAAGTGGTTTCCTGCACCAACACAAGTGCGAAAAGTGGTTTTTCAACACTAACACAAGTGCGAAAAGTGGTTTTTCAACACTAACACAAGTGCGAAAAGTGGTTTTTAAACACTAATACAAGTGCGAAAAGTGGTTTTTCAACACTATCACAAGTGCGAAAAGTGGTTTTTCAACACTAACACAAGTGCGAAAAGTGGTTTTTCAACACTAACACAAGTGCGAAAAGTGGTTTTTCAACACTAACACAAGTGCGAAAAGTGGTTTTTCAACACTAACATAAGTGCGAAAAGTGGTTTTTCAACACCATCACAAGTGCGAAAAGTGGTTTTTCCACACTAATACAAGTGCAAAAGTGGTTTCCTGCACCAACACAAGTGCGAAAAGTGGTTTTTCAACACCAACACAAGTGCGAAAAGTGGTTTTTCAACACTAACGCAAGTGCGAAAAGTGGTTTTTCCACACTAATACAAGTGCAAAAGTGGTTTCCTGCACCAACACAAGTGCGAAAAGTGGTTTTTCAACACTAACACAAGTGCAAAAAGTGTTTTTTCAACACTATCACAAGTGCAAAAAGTGTTTTTTCCACACTAATACAAGTGCAAAAGTGGTTTTTCAACACTAACACAAGTGCGAAAAGTGGTTTTTCAACACTATCACAAGTGCAAAAAGTGGTTTTTCAACACTAATACAAGTGCAAAAGTGGTTTCCTGCACCAACACAAGTGCGAAAAGTGGTTTTTCAACACTAACACAAGTGCGAAAAGTGGTTTTTCAACACTATCACAAGTGCAAAAAGTGGTTTTTCAACACTAATGCAAGTGCAAAAGTGGTTTCCTGCACCAACACAAGTGCAAAAAGTGGTTTTTCAACACTAACACAAGTGCAAAAAGTGGTTTTTCAACACTAACACAAGTGCGAAAAGTGGTTTTTCCACACTAATACAAGTGCAAAAGTGGTTTCCTGCACCAACACAAGTGCGAAAAGTGGTTTTTCAACACTATCACAAGTGCAAAAAGTGGTTTTTCCACACTAATACAAGTGCAAAAGTGGTTTCCTGCACCAACACAAGTGCGAAAAGTGGTTTTTCAACACTAATACAAGTGCGAAAAGTGGTTTTTCAACACTAACACAAGTGCAAAAAGTGGTTTTTCCACACTAATACAAGTGCAAAAGTGGTTTCCTGCACCAACACAAGTGCGAAATTGGATTTTCAACACTAACACAAGTGCGAAAAGTGGTTTTTCAACATTAACACAAGTGAGAAATGTGGTTTTTCCACACGAATACAAGTGCAAAAGTGGTTTCCTGCACCAACACAAGTGCGAAAAGTGATTTTTCAACACTAACACAAGTGCGAAAAGTGGTTTTTCAACACTAACACAAGTGCGAAAAGTGGTTTTTCAACACTATCACAAGTGCGAAAAGTGGTTTTTCCACACTAATACAAGTGCAAAAGTGGTTTCCTGCACCAACACAAGTGCGAAAAGTGGTTTTTCAACACTAACACAAGTGCGAAAAGTGGTTTTTCAACACTATCACAAGTGCAAAAAGTGGTTTTACCACACTAATACAAGTGCAAAAGTGGTTTCCTGCAACAACACAAGTGCGAAAAGTGGTTTTTCAACACTAACACAAGTGCGAAAAGTGGTTTTTCAACACTAACACAAGTGCGAAAAGTAGTTTTTCAACACTATCACAAGTGCGAAAAGTGGTTTTCAACACTATCACAAGTGCGAAAAGTGGTTTTTCCACACTAATACAAGTGCGAAAAGTGGTTTTTCAACACTAACACAAGTGCGAAAAGTGGTTTTTCAACACCAACACAAGTGCGAAAAGTGGTTTTTCAACACTAACACAAGTGCGAAAAGTGGTTTTTCAACACTAGCACAAGTGCGAAAAGTGTTTTTTCCACACTAATACAAGTGCAAAAGTAGTTTCCTGCACCAACACAAGTGCGAAAAGTGGTTTTTCAACACTAACACAAGTGCGAAAAGTGGTTTTTCAACACTAACACAAGTGCGAAAAGTGGTTTTTCAACACTAACACAAGTGCGAAAAGTGGTTTTTCAACACTATCACAAGTGCGAAAAGTGGTTTTTCCACACTAATACAAGTGCAAAAGTGGTTTCCTGCACCAACACAAGTGCGAAAAGTGGTTTTTCAACACTAACACAAGTGCGAAAAGTGGTTTTTCAACACTATCACAAGTGCAAAAAGTGGTTTTTCCACACTAATACAAGTGCAAAAGTGGTTTCCTGCACCAACACAAGTGCGAAAAGTGGTTTTTCAACACTAACACAAGTGCGAAAAGTGGTTTTTCAACACTAACACAAGTGCAAAAAGTGGTTTTTCAACACTAACACAAGTGCGAAAAGTGGTTTTTCAACACTATCACAAGTGCAAAAAGTGTTTTTTCCACACTAATACAAGTGCAAAAGTGGTTTTTCAACACTAACACAAGTGCGAAAAGTGGTTTTTCCACACTAATACAAGTGCAAAAGTGGTTTCCTGCAGCAACACAAGTGCGAAAAGTGGTTTTTCAACACTAACACAAGTGCGAAAAATGGTTTTTCAACACTATCACAAGTGCAAAAAGTGGTTTTTCCACACTAATACAAGTGCAAAAGTGGTTTCCTGCACCAACACAAGTGCGAAAAGTGGTTTTTCAACACTAACACAAGTGCGAAAAGTGGTTTTTCAACACTAACACAAGTGTGAAAAGTGGTTTTTCAACACTAACATAAAGTGCGAAAAGTGGTTTTTCAACACTATCACAAGTGCGAAAAGTGGTTTTTCCACACTAATACAAGTGCAAAAGTGGTTTCCTGCACCAACACAAGTGCGAAAAGTGGTTTTTCAACACCAACACAAGTGAGAAAAGTGGTTTTTCAACACTAACGCAAGTGCGAAAAGTGGTTTTTCCACACTAATACAAGTGCAAAAGTGGTTTCCTGCACCAACACAAGTGCGAAAAGTGGTTTTTCAACACTAACACAAGTGCAAAAAGTGTTTTTTCAACACTATCACAAGTGCAAAAAGTGTTTTTTCCACACTAATACAAGTGCAAAAGTGGTTTTTCAACACTAACACAAGTGCGAAAAGTGGTTTTTCAACACTATCACAAGTGCAAAAAGTGGTTTTTCAACACTATCACAAGTGCAAAAAGTGGTTTTTCAACACCAATACAAGTGCAAAAGTGGTTTCCTGCACCAACACAAGTGCAAAAAGTGGTTTTTCAACACTAACACAAGTGCGAAAAGTGGTTTTTCAACACTAACACAAGTGCGGAAAGTGGTTTTTCCACACTAATACAAGTGCAAAAGTGGTTTCCTGCACCAACACAAGTGCGAAAAGTGGTTTTTCAACACAAACACAAGTGCGAAAAGTGGTTTTTCAACACTAACACAAGTGCGAAAAGTGGTTTTTCCACACTAATACAAGTGCAAAAGTGGTTTCCTGCACCAACACAAGTGCGAAAAGTGGTTTTTCAACACTATCACAAGTGCAAAAAGTGGTTTTTCCACACTAATACAAGTGCAAAAGTGGTTTCCTGCACCAACACAAGTGCGAAAAGTGATTTTTCAACACTAACACAAGTGCGAAAAGTGGTTTTTCAACACTAACACAAGTGCGAAAAGTGGTTTTTCAACACTATCACAAGTGCGAAAAGTGGTTTTTCCACACTAATACAAGTGCAAAAGTGGTTTCCTGCACCAACACAAGTGCGAAAAGTGGTTTTTCAACACTAACACAAGTGCGAAAAGTGGTTTTTCAACACTATCACAAGTGCAAAAAGTGGTTTTACCACACTAATACAAGTGCAAAAGTGGTTTCCTGCAACAACACAAGTGCGAAAAGTGGTTTTTCAACACTAACACAAGTGCGAAAAGTGGTTTTTCAACACTAACACAAGTGCGAAAAGTGGTTTTTCAACACTATCACAAGTGCGAAAAGTGGTTTTCAACACTATCACAAGTGCGAAAAGTGGTTTTTCCACACTAATACAAGTGCGAAAAGTGGTTTTTCAACACTAACACAAGTGCGAAAAGTGGTTTTTCAACACCAACACAAGTGCGAAAAGTGGTTTTTCAACACTAACACAAGTGCGAAAAGTGGTTTTTAAACACTAGCACAAGTGCGAAAAGTGTTTTTTCCACACTAATACAAGTGCAAAAGTAGTTTCCTGCACCAACACAAGTGCGAAAAGTGGTTTTTCAACACTAACACAAGTGCGAAAAGTGGTTTTTCAACACTAACACAAGTGCGAAAAGTGGTTTTTCAACACTAACACAAGTGCGAAAAGTGGTTTTTCAACACTATCACAAGTGCGAAAAGTGGTTTTTCCACACTAATACAAGTGCAAAAGTGGTTTCCTGCACCAACACAAGTGCGAAAAGTGGTTTTTCAACACTAACACAAGTGCGAAAAGTGGTTTTTCAACACTATCACAAGTGCAAAAAGTGGTTTTTCCACACTAATACAAGTGCAAAAGTGGTTTCCTGCACCAACACAAGTGCGAAAAGTGGTTTTTCAACACTAACACAAGTGCGAAAAGTGGTTTTTCAACACTAACACAAGTGCAAAAAGTGGTTTTTCAACACTAACACAAGTGCGAAAAGTGGTTTTTCAACACTATCACAAGTGCAAAAAGTGTTTTTTCCACACTAATACAAGTGCAAAAGTGGTTTTTCAACACTAACACAAGTGCGAAAAGTGGTTTTTCCACACTAATACAAGTGCAAAAGTGGTTTCCTGCAGCAACACAAGTGCGAAAAGTGGTTTTTCAACACTAACACAAGTGCGAAAAATGGTTTTTCAACACTATCACAAGTGCAAAAAGTGGTTTTTCCACACTAATACAAGTGCAAAAGTGGTTTCCTGCACCAACACAAGTGCGAAAAGTGGTTTTTCAACACTAACACAAGTGCGAAAAGTGGTTTTTCAACACTAACACAAGTGTGAAAAGTGGTTTTTCAACACTAACATAAAGTGCGAAAAGTGGTTTTTCAACACTATCACAAGTGCGAAAAGTGGTTTTTCCACACTAATACAAGTGCAAAAGTGGTTTCCTGCACCAACACAAGTGCGAAAAGTGGTTTTTCAACACCAACACAAGTGAGAAAAGTGGTTTTTCAACACTAACGCAAGTGCGAAAAGTGGTTTTTCCACACTAATACAAGTGCAAAAGTGGTTTCCTGCACCAACACAAGTGCGAAAAGTGGTTTTTCAACACTAACACAAGTGCAAAAAGTGTTTTTTCAACACTATCACAAGTGCAAAAAGTGTTTTTTCCACACTAATACAAGTGCAAAAGTGGTTTTTCAACACTAACAAGTGCAAAAGTGGTTTCCTGCACCAACACAAGTGCGAAAAGTGGTTTTTCAACACTAACACAAGTGCGAAAAGTGGTTTTTCAACACTAACACAAGTGCAAAAAGTGGTTTTTCAACACTAACACAAGTGCGAAAAGTGGTTTTTCAACACTATCACAAGTGCAAAAAGTGGTTTTTCAACACTATCACAAGTGCAAAAAGTGGTTTTTCAACACCAATACAAGTGCGAAAAGTGGTTTTTCAACACTATCACAAGTGCAAAAAGTGGTTTTTCAACACTATCACAAGTGCAAAAAGTGGTTTTTCAACACCAATACAAGTGCAAAAGTGGTTTCCTGCACCAACACAAGTGCAAAAAGTGGTTTTTCAACACTAACACAAGTGCGAAAAGTGGTTTTTCAACACTAACACAAGTGCGGAAAGTGGTTTTTCCACACTAATACAAGTGCAAAAGTGGTTTCCTGCACCAACACAAGTGCGAAAAGTGGTTTTTCAACACAAACACAAGTGCGAAAAGTGGTTTTTCAACACTAACACAAGTGCGAAAAGTGGTTTTTCCACACTAATACAAGTGCAAAAGTGGTTTCCTGCACCAACACAAGTGCGAAAAGTGGTTTTTCAACACTATCACAAGTGCAAAAAGTGGTTTTTCCACACTAATACAAGTGCAAAAGTGGTTTCCTGCACCAACACAAGTGCGAAAAGTGGTTTTTCAACACTAATACAAGTGCGAAAAGTGGTTTTTCAACACTAACACAAGTGCAAAAAGTGTTTTTTCCACACTAATACAAGTGCAAAAGTGGTTTCCTGCACCAACACAAGTGCGAAAAGTGGTTTTTCAACACTAACACAAGTGCGAAAAGTGGTTTTTCAACACTAACACAAGTGAGAAATGTGGTTTTTCCACACGAATACAAGTGCAAAAGTGGTTTACTGCACCAACACAAGTGCAAAAAGTGGTTTTTCAACACTATCACAAGTGCAAAAAGTGTTTTTTCCACACTAATACAAGTGCAAAAGTGGTTTTTCAACACTAACACAAGTGCGATAAGTGGTTTTTCAACACTAACACAAGTGCGAAAAGTGGTTTTTCAACACTAAGACAAGTGCGAAGTGTTTTTTCCACACTAATACAAGTGCAAAAGTGGTTTCCTGCACCAACACAAGTGCGAAAAGTGGTTTTTCAACACTAACACAAGTGCGAAAAGTGTTTTTTCCACACTAATACAAGTGCAAAAGTGGTTTCCTGCACCAACACAAGTGCGAAATTGGATTTTCAACACTAACACAAGTGCGAAAAGTGGTTTTTCAACATTAACACAAGTGAGAAATGTGGTTTTTCCACACGAATACAAGTGCAAAAGTGGTTTCCTGCACCAACACAAGTGCGAAAAGTGATTTTTCAACACTAACACAAGTGCGAAAAGTGGTTTTTCAACACTAACACAAGTGCGAAAAGTGGTTTTTCAACACTATCACAAGTGCGAAAAGTGGTTTTTCCACACTAATACAAGTGCAAAAGTGGTTTCCTGCACCAACACAAGTGCGAAAAGTGGTTTTTCAACACTAACACAAGTGCGAAAAGTGGTTTTTCAACACTATCACAAGTGCAAAAAGTGGTTTTACCACACTAATACAAGTGCAAAAGTGGTTTCCTGCAACAACACAAGTGCGAAAAGTGGTTTTTCAACACTAACACAAGTGCGAAAAGTGGTTTTTCAACACTAACACAAGTGCGAAAAGTGGTTTTTCAACACTATCACAAGTGCGAAAAGTGGTTTTCAACACTATCACAAGTGCGAAAAGTGGTTTTTCCACACTAATACAAGTGCGAAAAGTGGTTTTTCAACACTAACACAAGTGCGAAAAGTGGTTTTTCAACACCAACACAAGTGCGAAAAGTGGTTTTTCAACACTAACACAAGTGCGAAAAGTGGTTTTTCAACACTAGCACAAGTGCGAAAAGTGTTTTTTCCACACTAATACAAGTGCAAAAGTAGTTTCCTGCACCAACACAAGTGCGAAAAGTGGTTTTTCAACACTAACACAAGTGCGAAAAGTGGTTTTTCAACACTAACACAAGTGCGAAAAGTGGTTTTTCAACACTAACACAAGTGCGAAAAGTGGTTTTTCAACACTATCACAAGTGCGAAAAGTGGTTTTTCCACACTAATACAAGTGCAAAAGTGGTTTCCTGCACCAACACAAGTGCGAAAAGTGGTTTTTCAACACTAACACAAGTGCGAAAAGTGGTTTTTCAACACTATCACAAGTGCAAAAAGTGGTTTTTCCACACTAATACAAGTGCAAAAGTGGTTTCCTGCACCAACACAAGTGCGAAAAGTGGTTTTTCAACACTAACACAAGTGCGAAAAGTGGTTTTTCAACACTAACACAAGTGCAAAAAGTGGTTTTTCAACACTAACACAAGTGCGAAAAGTGGTTTTTCAACACTATCACAAGTGCAAAAAGTGTTTTTTCCACACTAATACAAGTGCAAAAGTGGTTTTTCAACACTAACACAAGTGCGAAAAGTGGTTTTTCCACACTTATACAAGTGCAAAAGTGGTTTCCTGCAGCAACACAAGTGCGAAAAGTGGTTTTTCAACACTAACACAAGTGCGAAAAATGGTTTTTCAACACTATCACAAGTGCAAAAAGTGGTTTTTCCACACTAATACAAGTGCAAAAGTGGTTTCCTGCACCAACACAAGTGCGAAAAGTGGTTTTTCAACACTAACACAAGTGCGAAAAGTGGTTTTTCAACACTAACACAAGTGTGAAAAGTGGTTTTTCAACACTAACATAAAGTGCGAAAAGTGGTTTTTCAACACTATCACAAGTGCGAAAAGTGGTTTTTCCACACTAATACAAGTGCAAAAGTGGTTTCCTGCACCAACACAAGTGCGAAAAGTGGTTTTTCAACACCAACACAAGTGAGAAAAGTGGTTTTTCAACACTAACGCAAGTGCGAAAAGTGGTTTTTCCACACTAATACAAGTGCAAAAGTGGTTTCCTGCACCAACACAAGTGCGAAAAGTGGTTTTTCAACACTAACACAAGTGCAAAAAGTCTTTTTTCAACACTATCACAAGTGCAAAAAGTGTTTTTTCCACACTAATACAAGTGCAAAAGTGGTTTTTCAACACTAACACAAGTGCGAAAAGTGGTTTTTCAACACTAACACAAGTGCGAAAAGTGGTTTTTCAACACTATCACAAGTGCAAAAAGTGGTTTTTCAACACTATCACAAGTGCAAAAAGTGGTTTTTCAACACCAATACAAGTGCAAAAAGTGGTTTTTCAACACTAACACAAGTGCGAAAAGTGGTTTTTCAACACTAACACAAGTGCGGAAAGTGGTTTTTCCACACTAATACAAGTGCAAAAGTGGTTTCCTGCACCAACACAAGTGCGAAAAGTGGTTTTTCAACACAAACACAAGTGCGAAAAGTGGTTTTTCAACACTAACACAAGTGCGAAAAGTGGTTTTTCAACACTAACACAAGTGCGAAAAGTGGTTTCCTGCACCAACACAAGTGCGAAAAGTGGTTTTTCAACACTATCACAAGTGCAAAAAGTGGTTTTTCCACACTAATACAAGTGCAAAAGTGGTTTCCTGCACCAACACAAGTGCAAAAGTGGTTTCCTGCACCAACACAAGTGCGAAAAGTGGTTTTTCAACACTAATACAAGTGCGAAAAGTGGTTTTTCAACACTAACACAAGTGCAAAAAGTGTTTTTTCCACACTAATACAAGTGCAAAAGTGGTTTCCTGCACCAACACAAGTGCGAAAAGTGGTTTTTCAACACTAACACAAGTGCGAAAAGTGGTTTTTCAACACTAACACAAGTGAGAAATGTGGTTTTTCCACACGAATACAAGTGCAAAAGTGGTTTACTGCACCAACACAAGTGCAAAAAGTGGTTTTTCAACACTATCACAAGTGCAAAAAGTGTTTTTTCCACACTAATACAAGTGCAAAAGTGGTTTCCTGCACCAACACAAGTGCGAAAAGTGGTTTTTCAACACTAACACAAGTGCGAAAAGTGTTTTTTCCACACTAATACAAGTGCAAAAGTGGTTTCCTGCACCAACACAAGTGCGAAATTGGATTTTCAACACTAACACAAGTGCGAAAAGTGGTTTTTCAACATTAACACAAGTGAGAAATGTGGTTTTTCCACACGAATACAAGTGCAAAAGTGGTTTCCTGCACCAACACAAGTGCGAAAAGTGATTTTTCAACACTAACACAAGTGCGAAAAGTGGTTTTTCAACACTAACACAAGTGCGAAAAGTGGTTTTTCAACACTATCACAAGTGCGAAAAGTGGTTTTTCCACACTAATACAAGTGCAAAAGTGGTTTCCTGCACCAACACAAGTGCGAAAAGTGGTTTTTCAACACTAACACAAGTGCGAAAAGTGGTTTTTCAACACTATCACAAGTGCAAAAAGTGGTTTTACCACACTAATACAAGTGCAAAAGTGGTTTCCTGCAACAACACAAGTGCGAAAAGTGGTTTTTCAACACTAACACAAGTGCGAAAAGTGGTTTTTCAACACTAACACAAGTGCGAAAAGTGGTTTTTCAACACTATCACAAGTGCGAAAAGTGGTTTTCAACACTATCACAAGTGCAAAAAGTGGTTTTTCAACACCAATACAAGTGCAAAAGTGGTTTCCTGCACCAACACAAGTGCAAAAAGTGGTTTTTCAACACTAACACAAGTGCGAAAAGTGGTTTTTCAACACTAACACAAGTGCGGAAAGTGGTTTTTCCACACTAATACAAGTGCAAAAGTGGTTTCCTGCACCAACACAAGTGCGAAAAGTGGTTTTTCAACACAAACACAAGTGCGAAAAGTGGTTTTTCAACACTAACACAAGTGCGAAAAGTGGTTTTTCCACACTAATACAAGTGCAAAAGTGGTTTCCTGCACCAACACAAGTGCGAAAAGTGGTTTTTCAACACTATCACAAGTGCAAAAAGTGGTTTTTCCACACTAATACAAGTGCAAAAGTGGTTTCCTGCACCAACACAAGTGCGAAAAGTGATTTTTCAACACTAACACAAGTGCGAAAAGTGGTTTTTCAACACTAACACAAGTGCGAAAAGTGGTTTTTCAACACTATCACAAGTGCGAAAAGTGGTTTTTCCACACTAATACAAGTGCAAAAGTGGTTTCCTGCACCAACACAAGTGCGAAAAGTGGTTTTTCAACACTAACACAAGTGCGAAAAGTGGTTTTTCAACACTATCACAAGTGCAAAAAGTGGTTTTACCACACTAATACAAGTGCAAAAGTGGTTTCCTGCAACAACACAAGTGCGAAAAGTGGTTTTTCAACACTAACACAAGTGCGAAAAGTGGTTTTTCAACACTAACACAAGTGCGAAAAGTGGTTTTTCAACACTATCACAAGTGCGAAAAGTGGTTTTCAACACTATCACAAGTGCGAAAAGTGGTTTTTCCACACTAATACAAGTGCGAAAAGTGGTTTTTCAACACTAACACAAGTGCGAAAAGTGGTTTTTCAACACCAACACAAGTGCGAAAAGTGGTTTTTCAACACTAACACAAGTGCGAAAAGTGGTTTTTCAACACTAGCACAAGTGCGAAAAGTGTTTTTTCCACACTAATACAAGTGCAAAAGTAGTTTCCTGCACCAACACAAGTGCGAAAAGTGGTTTTTCAACACTAACACAAGTGCGAAAAGTGGTTTTTCAACACTAACACAAGTGCGAAAAGTGGTTTTTCAACACTAACACAAGTGCGAAAAGTGGTTTTTCAACACTATCACAAGTGCGAAAAGTGGTTTTTCCACACTAATACAAGTGCAAAAGTGGTTTCCTGCACCAACACAAGTGCGAAAAGTGGTTTTTCAACACTAACACAAGTGCGAAAAGTGGTTTTTCAACACTATCACAAGTGCAAAAAGTGGTTTTTCCACACTAATACAAGTGCAAAAGTGGTTTCCTGCACCAACACAAGTGCGAAAAGTGGTTTTTCAACACTAACACAAGTGCGAAAAGTGGTTTTTCAACACTAACACAAGTGCAAAAAGTGGTTTTTCAACACTAACACAAGTGCGAAAAGTGGTTTTTCAACACTATCACAAGTGCAAAAAGTGTTTTTTCCACACTAATACAAGTGCAAAAGTGGTTTTTCAACACTAACACAAGTGCGAAAAGTGGTTTTTCCACACTAATACAAGTGCAAAAGTGGTTTCCTGCAGCAACACAAGTGCGAAAAGTGGTTTTTCAACACTAACACAAGTGCGAAAAATGGTTTTTCAACACTATCACAAGTGCAAAAAGTGGTTTTTCCACACTAATACAAGTGCAAAAGTGGTTTCCTGCACCAACACAAGTGCGAAAAGTGGTTTTTCAACACTAACACAAGTGCGAAAAGTGGTTTTTCAACACTAACACAAGTGTGAAAAGTGGTTTTTCAACACTAACATAAAGTGCGAAAAGTGGTTTTTCAACACTATCACAAGTGCGAAAAGTGGTTTTTCCACACTAATACAAGTGCAAAAGTGGTTTCCTGCACCAACACAAGTGCGAAAAGTGGTTTTTCAACACCAACACAAGTGAGAAAAGTGGTTTTTCAACACTAACGCAAGTGCGAAAAGTGGTTTTTCCACACTAATACAAGTGCAAAAGTGGTTTCCTGCACCAACACAAGTGCGAAAAGTGGTTTTTCAACACTAACACAAGTGCAAAAAGTGTTTTTTCAACACTATCACAAGTGCAAAAAGTGTTTTTTCCACACTAATACAAGTGCAAAAGTGGTTTTTCAACACTAACAAGTGCAAAAGTGGTTTCCTGCACCAACACAAGTGCGAAAAGTGGTTTTTCAACACTAACACAAGTGCGAAAAGTGGTTTTTCAACACTAACACAAGTGCAAAAAGTGGTTTTTCAACACTAACACAAGTGCGAAAAGTGGTTTTTCAACACTATCACAAGTGCAAAAAGTGGTTTTTCAACACTATCACAAGTGCAAAAAGTGGTTTTTCAACACCAATACAAGTGCAAAAGTGGTTTCCTGCACCAACACAAGTGCAAAAAGTGGTTTTTCAACACTAACACAAGTGCGAAAAGTGGTTTTTCAACACTAACACAAGTGCGGAAAGTGGTTTTTCCACACTAATACAAGTGCAAAAGTGGTTTCCTGCACCAACACAAGTGCGAAAAGTGGTTTTTCAACACAAACACAAGTGCGAAAAGTGGTTTTTCAACACTAACACAAGTGCGAAAAGTGGTTTTTCCACACTAATACAAGTGCAAAAGTGGTTTCCTGCACCAACACAAGTGCGAAAAGTGGTTTTTCAACACTATCACAAGTGCAAAAAGTGGTTTTTCCACACTAATACAAGTGCAAAAGTGGTTTCCTGCACCAACACAAGTGCGAAAAGTGGTTTTTCAACACTAATACAAGTGCGAAAAGTGGTTTTTCAACACTAACACAAGTGCAAAAAGTGTTTTTTCCACACTAATACAAGTGCAAAAGTGGTTTCCTGCACCAACACAAGTGCGAAAAGTGGTTTTTCAACACTAACACAAGTGCGAAAAGTGGTTTTTCAACACTAACACAAGTGAGAAATGTGGTTTTTCCACACGAATACAAGTGCAAAAGTGGTTTACTGCACCAACACAAGTGCAAAAAGTGGTTTTTCAACACTATCACAAGTGCAAAAAGTGTTTTTTCCACACTAATACAAGTGCAAAAGTGGTTTTTCAACACTAACACAAGTGCGATAAGTGGTTTTTCAACACTAACACAAGTGCGAAAAGTGGTTTTTCAACACTAAGACAAGTGCGAAGTGTTTTTTCCACACTAATACAAGTGCAAAAGTGGTTTCCTGCACCAACACAAGTGCGAAAAGTGGTTTTTCAACACTAACACAAGTGCGAAAAGTGTTTTTTCCACACTAATACAAGTGCAAAAGTGGTTTCCTGCACCAACACAAGTGCGAAATTGGATTTTCAACACTAACACAAGTGCGAAAAGTGGTTTTTCAACATTAACACAAGTGAGAAATGTGGTTTTTCCACACGAATACAAGTGCAAAAGTGGTTTCCTGCACCAACACAAGTGCGAAAAGTGATTTTTCAACACTAACACAAGTGCGAAAAGTGGTTTTTCAACACTAACACAAGTGCGAAAAGTGGTTTTTCAACACTATCACAAGTGTGAAAAGTGGTTTTTCCACACTAATACAAGTGCAAAAGTGGTTTCCTGCACCAACACAAGTGCGAAAAGTGGTTTTTCAACACTAACACAAGTGCGAAAAGTGGTTTTTCAACACTATCACAAGTGCAAAAAGTGGTTTTACCACACTAATACAAGTGCAAAAGTGGTTTCCTGCAACAACACAAGTGCGAAAAGTGGTTTTTCAACACTAACACAAGTGCGAAAAGTGGTTTTTCAACACTAACACAAGTGCGAAAAGTGGTTTTTCAACACTATCACAAGTGCGAAAAGTGGTTTTCAACACTATCACAAGTGCGAAAAGTGGTTTTTCCACACTAATACAAGTGCGAAAAGTGGTTTTTCAACACTAACACAAGTGCGAAAAGTGGTTTTTCAACACCAACACAAGTGCGAAAAGTGGTTTTTCAACACTAACACAAGTGCGAAAAGTGGTTTTTCAACACTAGCACAAGTGCGAAAAGTGTTTTTTCCACACTAATACAAGTGCAAAAGTAGTTTCCTGCACCAACACAAGTGCGAAAAGTGGTTTTTCAACACTAACACAAGTGCGAAAAGTGGTTTTTCAACACTAACACAAGTGCGAAAAGTGGTTTTTCAACACTAACACAAGTGCGAAAAGTGGTTTTTCAACACTATCACAAGTGCGAAAAGTGGTTTTTCCACACTAATACAAGTGCAAAAGTGGTTTCCTGCACCAACACAAGTGCGAAAAGTGGTTTTTCAACACTAACACAAGTGCGAAAAGTGGTTTTTCAACACTATCACAAGTGCAAAAAGTGGTTTTTCCACACTAATACAAGTGCAAAAGTGGTTTCCTGCACCAACACAAGTGCGAAAAGTGGTTTTTCAACACTAACACAAGTGCGAAAAGTGGTTTTTCAACACTAACACAAGTGCAAAAAGTGGTTTTTCAACACTAACACAAGTGCGAAAAGTGGTTTTTCAACACTATCACAAGTGCAAAAAGTGTTTTTTCCACACTAATACAAGTGCAAAAGTGGTTTTTCAACACTAACACAAGTGCGAAAAGTGGTTTTTCCACACTAATACAAGTGCAAAAGTGGTTTCCTGCAGCAACACAAGTGCGAAAAGTGGTTTTTCAACACTAACACAAGTGCGAAAAATGGTTTTTCAACACTATCACAAGTGCAAAAAGTGGTTTTTCCACACTAATACAAGTGCAAAAGTGGTTTCCTGCACCAACACAAGTGCGAAAAGTGGTTTTTCAACACTAACACAAGTGCGAAAAGTGGTTTTTCAACACTAACACAAGTGTGAAAAGTGGTTTTTCAACACTAACATAAAGTGCGAAAAGTGGTTTTTCAACACTATCACAAGTGCGAAAAGTGGTTTTTCCACACTAATACAAGTGCAAAAGTGGTTTCCTGCACCAACACAAGTGCGAAAAGTGGTTTTTCAACACCAACACAAGTGAGAAAAGTGGTTTTTCAACACTAACGCAAGTGCGAAAAGTGGTTTTTCCACACTAATACAAGTGCAAAAGTGGTTTCCTGCACCAACACAAGTGCGAAAAGTGGTTTTTCAACACTAACACAAGTGCAAAAAGTGTTTTTTCAACACTATCACAAGTGCAAAAAGTGTTTTTTCCACACTAATACAAGTGCAAAAGTGGTTTTTCAACACTAACACAAGTGCGAAAAGTGGTTTTTCAACACTATCACAAGTGCAAAAAGTGGTTTTTCAACACTATCACAAGTGCAAAAAGTGGTTTTTCAACACCAATACAAGTGCAAAAGTGGTTTCCTGCACCAACACAAGTGCAAAAAGTGGTTTTTCAACACTAACACAAGTGCGAAAAGTGGTTTTTCAACACTAACACAAGTGCGGAAAGTGGTTTTTCCACACTAATACAAGTGCAAAAGTGGTTTCCTGCACCAACACAAGTGCGAAAAGTGGTTTTTCAACACAAACACAAGTGCGAAAAGTGGTTTTTCAACACTAACACAAGTGCGAAAAGTGGTTTTTCCACACTAATACAAGTGCAAAAGTGGTTTCCTGCACCAACACAAGTGCGAAAAGTGGTTTTTCAACACTATCACAAGTGCAAAAAGTGGTTTTTCCACACTAATACAAGTGCAAAAGTGGTTTCCTGCACCAACACAAGTGCGAAAAGTGGTTTTTCAACACTAATACAAGTGCGAAAAGTGGTTTTTCAACACTAACACAAGTGCAAAAAGTGTTTTTTCCACACTAATACAAGTGCAAAAGTGGTTTCCTGCACCAACACAAGTGCGAAAAGTGGTTTTTCAACACTAACACAAGTGCGAAAAGTGGTTTTTCAACACTAACACAAGTGAGAAATGTGGTTTTTCCACACGAATACAAGTGCAAAAGTGGTTTACTGCACCAACACAAGTGCAAAAAGTGGTTTTTCAACACTATCACAAGTGCAAAAAGTGTTTTTTCCACACTAATACAAGTGCAAAAGTGGTTTTTCAACACTAACACAAGTGCGATAAGTGGTTTTTCAACACTAACACAAGTGCGAAAAGTGGTTTTTCAACACAAAGACAAGTGCGAAGTGTTTTTTCCACACTAATACAAGTGCAAAAGTGGTTTCCTGCACGAACACAAGTGCGAAAAGTGGTTTTTCAACACTAACACAAGTGCGAAAAGTGTTTTTTCC
The DNA here is from genome assembly GCF_964187855.1 of Myxine glutinosa. Taxonomy (NCBI): domain Eukaryota; kingdom Metazoa; phylum Chordata; class Myxini; order Myxiniformes; family Myxinidae; genus Myxine; species Myxine glutinosa. Next base: position 11,247 of record NW_027617646.1, on the reverse strand, counting down.
ACACTAATACAAGTGCAAAAGTGGTTTCCTGCACCAACACAAGTGCGAAAAGTGGTTTTTCAACACTAACACAAGTGCGAAAAGTGGTTTTTCAACACTAACACAAGTGCGAAAAGTGGTTTTTCAACACTAACACAAGTGCGAAAAGTGTTTTTTCCACACTAATACAAGTGCAAAAGTGGTTTCCTGCACCAACACAAGTGGGAAAAGTGGTTTTTCAACACTAACACAAGTGCGAAAAGTGGTTTTTCAACACTAGCACAAGTGCGAAAAGTGTTTTTTCCACACTAATACAAGTGCAAAAGTAGTTTCCTGCACCAACACAAGTGCGAAAAGTGGTTTTTCAACACTAACACAAGTGCGAAAAGTGGTTTTTCAACACTAACACAAGTGCGAAAAGTGGTTTTTCAACACTAACACAAGTGCGGAAAGTGGTTTTTCAACACTATCACAAGTGCGAAAAGTGGTTTTTCCACACTAATACAAGTGCAAAAGTGGTTTCCTGCACCAACACAAGTGCGAAAAGTGGTTTTTCAACACTAACACAAGTGCGAAAAGTGGTTTTTCAACACTAACACAAGTGCGAAAAGTGGTTTTTAAACACTAATACAAGTGCGAAAAGTGGTTTTTCAACACTATCACAAGTGCGAAAAGTGGTTTTTCAACACTAACACAAGTGCGAAAAGTGGTTTTTCAACACTAACACAAGTGCGAAAAGTGGTTTTTCAACACTAACACAAGTGCGAAAAGTGGTTTTTCAACACTAACATAAGTGCGAAAAGTGGTTTTTCAACACCATCACAAGTGCGAAAAGTGGTTTTTCCACACTAATACAAGTGCAAAAGTGGTTTCCTGCACCAACACAAGTGCGAAAAGTGGTTTTTCAACACCAACACAAGTGCGAAAAGTGGTTTTTCAACACTAACGCAAGTGCGAAAAGTGGTTTTTCCACACTAATACAAGTGCAAAAGTGGTTTCCTGCACCAACACAAGTGCGAAAAGTGGTTTTTCAACACTAACACAAGTGCAAAAAGTGTTTTTTCAACACTATCACAAGTGCAAAAAGTGTTTTTTCCACACTAATACAAGTGCAAAAGTGGTTTTTCAACACTAACACAAGTGCGAAAAGTGGTTTTTCAACACTATCACAAGTGCAAAAAGTGGTTTTTCAACACTAATACAAGTGCAAAAGTGGTTTCCTGCACCAACACAAGTGCGAAAAGTGGTTTTTCAACACTAACACAAGTGCGAAAAGTGGTTTTTCAACACTATCACAAGTGCAAAAAGTGGTTTTTCAACACCAATATAAGTGCAAAAGTGGTTTCCTGCACCAACACAAGTGCGAAAAGTGGTTGTTCAACACTAACACAAGTGCGAAAAGTGGTTTTTCAACACTATCACAAGTGCAAAAAGTGGTTTTTCCACACTAATACAAGTGCAAAAGTGGTTTCCTGCACCAACACAAGTGCGAAAAGTGGTTTTTCAACACTAACACAAGTGCGAAAAGTGGTTTTTCCACACTAATACAAGTGCAAAAGTGGTTTCCTGCACCAACACAAGTGCGAAAAGTGGTTTTTCAACACTAACACAAGTGCGAAAAGTGGTTTTTCAACACGAGCACAAGTGCGAAAAGTGGTTTTTCCACACTAATACAAGTGCAAAAGTGGTTTCCTGCACCAACACAAGTGCGAAAAGTGGTTTTTCAACACTAATACAAGTGCGAAAAGTGGTTTTTCAACACTAACATAAGTGCGAAAAGTGGTTTTTCCACACTAATACAAGTGCAAAAGTGGTTTCCTGCACCAACACAAGTGCGAAAAGTGGTTTTTCAACACTAACACAAGTGCGAAAAGTGGTTTTTCAACACTAACACAAGTGAGAAAAGTGGTTTTTCCACACGAATACAAGTGCAAAAGTGGTTTCGTGCACCAACACAAGTGCGAAAAGTGGTTTTTCAACACTATCACAAGTGCAAAAAGTGAGTTTTCCACACTAATACAAGTGCAAAAGTGGGTTTTCAACACTAACACAAGTGCGAAAAGTGGTTTTTCAACACTAACACAAGTGCGAAAAGTGGTTTTTCAACACTAACACAAGTGCGAAAAGTGTTTTTTCCACACTAATACAAGTGCAAAAGTGGTTTCCTGCACCAACACAAGTGCGAAAAGTGGTTTTTCAACACTAACACAAGTGCGAAAAGTGGTTTTTCAACACTAACACAAGTGCGAAAAGTGTTTTTTCCACACTAATACAAGTGCAAAAGTGGTTTCCTGCTCCAACACAAGTGCGAAAAGTGGTTTTTCAACACTAACACAAGTGCGAAAAGTGGTTTTTCAACACTAACACAAGTGCGAAAAGTGGTTTTTCAACACTAACACAAGTGCGAAAAGTGGTTTTTCAACACTATCACAAGTGCGAAAAGTGGTTTTTCCACACTAATACAAGTGCAAAAGTGGTTTCCTGCACCAACACAAGTGCAAAAAGTGGTTTTTCAACACTAACACAAGTGCGAAAAGTGGTTTTTCAACACTATCACAAGTGCAAAAAGTGGTTTTTCCACACTAATACAAGTGCAAAAGTGGTTTCCTGCACCAACACAAGTGCGAAACGTGGTTTTTCAACACTAATACAAGTGCGAAAAGTGGTTTTTCAACACTAGCACAAGTGCGAAACGTGGTTTTTCAACACTAACACAAGTGTGAAAAGTGTTTTTTCCACACTAATACAAGTGCAAAAGTGGTTTCCTGCACCAACACAAGTGGGAAAAGTGGTTTTTCAACACTAACACAAGTGCGAAAAGTGGTTTTTCAACACTAGCACAAGTGCGAAAAGTGTTTTTTCCACACTAATACAAGTGTAAAAGTAGTTTCCTGCACCAACACAAGTGCGAAAAGTGGTTTTTCAACACTAACACAAGTGCGAAAAGTGGTTTTTCAACACTAACACAAGTGCGAAAAGTGGTTTTTCAACACTAACACAAGTGCGAAAAGTGGTTTTTCAACACTATCACAAGTGCGAAAAGTGGTTTTCCACACTAATACAAGTGCCAAAGTGGTTTCCTGCACCAACACAAGTGCGAAAAGTGGTTTTTCAACACTATCACAAGTGCGAAAAGTGGTTTTTCCACACTAATACAAGTGCAAAAGTGGTTTCCTGCACCAACACAAGTGCGAAAAGTGGTTTTTCAACACCAACACAAGTGCGAAAAGTGGTTTTTCAACACTAACGCAAGTGCGAAAAGTGGTTTTTCCACACTAATACAAGTGCAAAAGTGGTTTCCTGCACCAACACAAGTGCGAAAAGTGGTTTTTCAACACTAACACAAGTGCAAAAAGTGTTTTTTCAACACTATCACAAGTGCAAAAAGTGTTTTTTCCACACTAATACAAGTGCAAAAGTGGTTTTTCAACACTAACACAAGTGCGAAAAGTGGTTTTTCAACACTATCACAAGTGCAAAAAGTGGTTTTTCAACACTATCACAAGTGCAAAAGTGGTTTTTCAACACCAATACAAGTGCAAAAGTGGTTTCCTGCACCAACACAAGTGGGAAAAGTGGTTTTCAACACTAACACAAGTGCGAAAAGTGGTTTTTCAACACTAGCACAAATGCGAAAAGTGTTTTTTCCACACTAATACAAGTGCAAAAGTAGTTTCCTGCACCAACACAAGTGCGAAAAGTGGTTTTTCAACACTAACACAAGTGCGAAAAGTGGTTTTTCAACACTAACACAAGTGCGAAAAGTGGTTTTTCAACACTAACACAAGTGCGAAAAGTGGTTTTTCAACACTATCACAAGTGCGAAAAGTGGTTTTTTCCACACTAATACAAGTGCAAAAGTGGTTTCCTGCACCAACACAAGTGCGAAAAGTGGTTTTTCAACACTAACACAAGTGCGAAAACTGGTTTTTCAACACTATCACAAGTGCAAAAAGTGGTTTTCCCACACTAATACAAGTGCAAAAGTGGTTTCCTGCAACAACACAAGTGCGAAAAGTGGTTTTTCAACACTAACACAAGTGCGAAAAGTGGTTTTTCAACACTAACACAAGTGCGAAAAGTGGTTTTTCAACACTATCACAAGTGCGAAAAGTGGTTTTTCAACACTATCACAAGTGCGAAAAGTGGTTTTTCCACACTAATACAAGTGCGAAAAGTGGTTTTTCAACACTAACACAAGTGCGAAAAGTGGTTTTTCAACACTAACACAAGTGCGAAAAGTGGTTTTTCAACACTAACATAAGTGCAAAAAGTGGTTTTTCAACACCATCACAAGTGCGAAAAGTGGTTTTTCCACACTAATACAAGTGCAAAAGTGGTTTCCTGCACCAACACAAGTGCGAAAAGTGGTTTTTCAACACCAACACAAGTGCGAAAAGTGGTTTTTCAACACTAACGCATGTGCGAAAAGTGGTTTTTCCACACTAATACAAGTGCAAAAGTGGTTTCCTGCACCAACACAAGTGCGAAAAGTGGTTTTTCAACACTAACACAAGTGCAAAAAGTGTTTTTTCAACACTATCACAAGTGCAAAAAGTGTTTTTTCCACACTAATACAAGTGCAAAAGTGGTTTTTCAACACTAACACAAGTGCGAAAAGTGGTTTTTCAACACTATCACAAGTGCAAAAAGTGGTTTTTCAACACTAATACAAGTGCAAAAGTGGTTTCCTGCACCAACACAAGTGCGAAAAGTGGTTTTTCAACACTAACACAAGTGCGAAAAGTGGTTTTTCAACACTATCACAAGTGCAAAAAGTGGTTTTTCAACAATAATACAAGTGCAAAAGTGGTTTCCTGCACCAACACAAGTGCGAAAAGTGGTTGTTCAACACTAACACAAGTGCGAAAAGTGGTTTTTCAACACTATCACAAGTGCAAAAAGTGGTTTTTCCACACTAATACAAGTGCAAAAGTGGTTTCCTGCACCAACACAAGTGCGAAAAGTGGTTTTTCAACACTAACACAAGTGCGAAAAGTGGTTTTTCCACACTAATACAAGTGCAAAAGTGGTTTCCTGCACCAACACAAGTGCGAAAAGTGGTTTTTCAACACTAACACAAGTGCGAAAAGTGGTTTTTCAACACTAGCACAAGTGCGAAAAGTGGTTTTTCCACACTAATACAAGTGCAAAAGTGGTTTCCTGCACCAACACAAGTGCGAAAAGTGGTTTTTCAACACTAATACAAGTGCGAAAAGTGGTTTTTCAACACTAACATAAGTGCGAAAAGTGGTTTTTCCACACTAATACAAGTGCAAAAGTGGTTTCCTGCACCAACACAAGTGCGAAAAGTGGTTTTTCAACACTAACACAAGTGCGAAAAGTGGTTTTTCAACACTAACACAAGTGAGAAAAGTGGTTTTTCCACACGAATACAAGTGCAAAAGTGGTTTCGTGCACCAACACAAGTGCGAAAAGTGGTTTTTCAACACTATCACAAGTGCAAAAAGTGTTTTTTCCACACTAATACAAGTGCAAAAGTGGGTTTTCAACACTAACACAAGTGCGAAAAGTGGTTTTTCAACACTAACACAAGTGCGAAAAGTGGTTTTTCAACACTAACACAAGTGCGAAAAGTGTTTTTTCCACACTAATACAAGTGCAAAAGTGGTTTCCTGCACCAACACAAGTGCGAAAAGTGGTTTTTCAACACTAACACAAGTGCGAAAAGTGGTTTTTCAACACTAACACAAGTGCGAAAAGTGTTTTTTCCACACTAATACAAGTGCAAAAGTGGTTTCCTGCTCCAACACAAGTGCGAAAAGTGGTTTTTCAACACTAACACAAGTGCAAAAAGTGGTTTTTCAACACTAACACAAGTGCGCAAAGTGGTTTTTCAACACTAACACAAGTGCGAAAAGTGGTTTTTCAACACTATCACAAGTGCGAAAAGTGGTTTTTCCACACTAATACAAGTGCAAAAGTGATTTCCTGCACCAACACAAGTGCGAAAAGTGGTTTTTCAACACTAACACAAGTGCGAAAAGTGGTTTTTCAACACTATCACAAGTGCAAAAAGTGGTTTTTCCACACTAATACAAGTGCAAAAGTGGTTTCCTGCACCAACACAAGTGCGAAACTTGGTTTTTCAACACTAATACAAGTGCGAAAAGTGGTTTTTCAACACTAGCACAAGTGCGAAACGTGGTTTTTCAACACTAACACAAGTGTGAAAAGTGTTTTTTCCACACTAATACAAGTGCAAAAGTGGTTTCCTGCACCAACACAAGTGGGAAAAGTGGTTTTTCAACACTAACACAAGTGCGAAAAGTGGTTTTTCAACACTAGCACAAGTGCGAAAAGTGTTTTTTCCACACTACTACAAGTGTAAAAGTCGTCCCCTGCACCAACACAAGTGCGAAAAGTGGTTTTTCAACACTAACACAAGTGCGAAAAGTGGTTTTTCAACACTAACACAAGTGCGAAAAGTGGTTTTTCAACACTAACACAAGTGCGAAAAGTGGTTTTTCAACACTATCACAAGTGCGAAAAGTGGTTTTTCCACACTAATACAAGTGCAAAAGTGGTTTCCTGCACCAACACAAGTGCGAAAAGTGGTTTTTCAACACTAACACAAGTGCGAAAAGTGGTTTTTCAACACTATCACAAGTGCAAAAAGTGGTTTTTCCACACTAATACAAGTGCAAAAGTGGTTTCCTGCAACAACACAAGTGCGAAAAGTGGTTTTTCAACACTAACACAAGTGCGAAAAGTGGTTTTTCAACACGAACACAAGTGCGAAAAGTGGTTTTTCAACACTATCACAAGTGCGAAAAGTGGTTTTTCAACACTATCACAAGTGCGAAAAGTGGTTTTTCCACACTAATACAAGTGCGAAAAGTGGTTTTTCAACACTAACACAAGTGCAAAAAGTGGTTTTTCAACACTATCACAAGTGCAAAAAGTGGTTTTTCAACACTAATACAAGTGCAAAAGTGGTTTCCTGCACCAACACAAGTGCGAAAGTGGTTTTTCAACACTAACACAAGTGCGAAAAGTGGTTTTTCAACACTATCACAAGTGCGAAAAGTGGTTTTTCCACACTAATACAAGTGCAAAAGTGGTTTCCTGCACCAACACAAGTGCGAAAAGTGGTTTTTCAACACTAACACAAGTGTGAAAAGTGGTTTTTCAACACTATCACAAGTGCAAAAAGTGGTTTTCCCACACTAATACAAGTGCAAAAGTGGTTTCCTGCACCAACACAAGTGCGAAAAGTGGTTTTTCAACACTAACACAAGTGCGAAAAGTGGTTTTTCAACACTAACACAAGTGCGAAAAGTGGTTTTTCAACACTAACACAAGTGCGAAAAGTGGTTTTTCAACACTAACACAAGTGCGAAAAGTGGTTTTTCAACACTATCACAAGTGCGAAAAGTGGTTTTTCCACACTAATACAAGTGCAAAAGTGGTTTCCTGCACCAACACATGTGCGAAAAGTGGTTTTTCAACACTAACACAAGTGCAAAAAGTGTTTTTTCAACACTATCACAAGTGCAAAAAGTGTTTTTTCCACACTAATACAAGTGCAAAAGTGGTTTTTCAACACTAACACAAGTGCGAAAAGTGGTTTTTCCACACTAATACAAGTGCAAAAGTGGTTTCCTGCAGCAACACAAGTGCGAAAAGTGGTTTTTCAACACTAACACAAGTGCGAAAAGTGGTTTTTCAACACTATCACAAGTGCAAAAAGTGGTTTTTCCACACTAATACAAGTGCAAAAGTGGTTTCCTGCACCAACACAAGTGCGAAAAGTGGTTTTTCAACACTAACACAAGTGCGAAAAGTGGTTTTTCAACACTAACACAAGTGTGAAAAGTGGTTTTTCAACACTAACATAAAGTGCGAAAAGTGGTTTTTCAACACTATCACAAGTGCGAAAAGTGGTTTTTCCACACTAATACAAGTGCAAAAGTGGTTTCCTGCACCAACACAAGTGCGAAAAGTGGTTTTTCAACACCAACACAAGTGCGAAAAGTGGTTTTTCAACACTAACGCAAGTGCGAAAAGTGGTTTTTCCACACTAATACAAGTGCAAAAGTGGTTTCCTGCACCAACACAAGTGCGAAAAGTGGTTTTTCAACACTAACACAAGTGCAAAAAGTGTTTTTTCAACACTATCACAAGTGCAAAAAGTGTTTTTTCCACACTAATACAAGTGCAAAAGTGGTTTTTCAACACTAACACAAGTGCGAAAAGTGGTTTTTCAACACTATCACAAGTGCAAAAAGTGGTTTTTCAACACTATCACAAGTGCAAAAAGTGGTTTTTCAACACCAATACAAGTGCAAAAGTGGTTTCCTGCACCAACACAAGTGGGAAAAGTGGTTTTTCAACACTAACACAAGTGCGAAAAGTGGTTTTTCAACACTAGCACAAGTGCGAAAAGTGTTTTTTCCACACTAATACAAGTGCAAAAGTAGTTTCCTGCACCAACACAAGTGCGAAAAGTGGTTTTTCAACACTAACACAAGTGCGAAAAGTGGTTTTTCAACACTAACACAAGTGCGAAAAGTGGTTTTTCAACACTAACACAAGTGCGAAAAGTGGTTTTTCAACACTATCACAAGTGCGAAAAGTGGTTTTTCCGCACTAATACAAGTGCAAAAGTGGTTTCCTGCACCAACACAAGTGCGAAAAGTGGTTTTTCAACACTAACACAAGTGCGAAAAGTGGTTTTTCAACACTATCACAAGTGCAAAAAGTGGTTTTCCCACACTAATACAAGTGCAAAAGTGGTTTCCTTCAACAACACAAGTGCGAAAAGTGGTTTTTCAACACTAACACAAGTGCGAAAAGTGGTTTTTCAACACTAACACAAGTGCGAAAAGTGTTTTTCAACACTATCACAAGTGCGAAAAGTGGTTTTTCAACACTATCACAAGTGCGAAAAGTGGTTTTTCCACACTAATACAAGTGCGAAAAGTGGTTTTTCAACACTAACACAAGTGCGAAAAGTGGTTTTTCAACACTAACACAAGTGCGAAAAGTGGTTTTTCAACACTAACATAAGTGCGAAAAGTGGTTTTTCAACACCATCACAAGTGCGAAAAGTGGTTTTTCCACACTAATACAAGTGCAAAAGTGGTTTCCTGCACCAACACAAGTGCGAAAAGTGGTTTTTCAACACCAACACAAGTGCGAAAAGTGGTTTTTCAACACTAACGCAAGTGCGAAAAGTGGTTTTTCCACACTAATACAAGTGCAAAAGTGGTTTCCTGCACCAACACAAGTGCGAAAAGTGGTTTTTCAACACTAACACAAGTGCAAAAAGTGTTTTTTCAACACTATCACAAGTGCAAAAAGTGTTTTTTCCACACTAATACAAGTGCAAAAGTGGTTTTTCAACACTAACACAAGTGCGAAAAGTGGTTTTTCAACACTATCACAAGTGCAAAAAGTGGTTTTTCAACACTAATACAAGTGCAAAAGTGGTTTCCTGCACCAACACAAGTGCGAAAAGTGGTTTTTCAACACTAACACAAGTGCGAAAAGTGGTTTTTCAACACTATCACAAGTGCAAAAAGTGGTTTTTCAACACTAATACAAGTGCAAAAGTGGTTTCCTGCACCAACACAAGTGCGAAAAGTGGTTGTTCAACACTAACACAAGTGCGAAAAGTGGTTTTTCAACACTAATACAAGTGCAAAAGTGGTTTCCTGCACCAACACAAGTGCGAAAAATGGTTTTTCAACACTAACACAAGTGCGAAAAGTGGTTTTTCCACACTAATACAAGTGCAAAAGTGGTTTCCTGCACCAACACAAGTGCGAAAAGTGGTTTTTCAACACTAACACAAGTGCAAAAAGTGGTTTTTCAACACTAACACAAGTGCGAAAAGTGGTTTTTCCACACTAATACAAGTGCAAAAGTGGTTTCCTGCACCAACACAAGTGCGAAAAGTGGTTTTTCAACACTAATACAAGTGCGAAAAGTGGTTTTTCAACACTAACATAAGTGCGAAAAGTGGTTTTTCCACACTAATACAAGTGCAAAAGTGGTTTCCTGCACCAACACAAGTGCAAAAAGTGTTTTTTCCACACTAATACAAGTGCAAAAGTGGGTTTTCAACACTAACACAAGTGCGAAAAGTGGTTTTTCAACACTATCACAAGTGCAAAAAGTGGTTTTTCAACACTAATACAAGTGCAAAAGTGGTTTCCTGCACCAACACAAGTGCGAAAAGTGGTTTTTCAACACTAACACAAGTGCGAAAAGTGGTTTTTCAACACTATCACAAGTGCGAAAAGTGGTTTTTCCACACTAATACAAGTGCAAAAGTGGTTTCCTGCACCAACACAAGTGTGAAAAGTGGTTTTTCAACACTAACACAAGTGCGAAAAGTGGTTTTTCAACACTATCACAAGTGCAAAAAGTGGTTTTTCCACACTAATACAAGTGCAAAAGTGGTTTCCTGCACCAACACAAGTGCGAAAAGTGTTTTTTCAACACTAACACAAGTGCGAAAAGTGGTTTTTCAACACTAACACAAGTGCGAAAAGTGGTTTTTCAACACTAACACAAGTGCGAAAAGTGGTTTTTCAACACTATCACAAGTGCGAAAAGTGGTTTTTCCACACTAATACAAGTGCAAAAGTGGTTTCCTGCACCAACACATGTGCGAAAAGTGGTTTTTCAACACTAACACAAGTGCAAAAAGTGTTTTTTCAACACTATCACAAGTGCAAAAAGTGTTTTTTCCACACTAATACAAGTGCAAAAGTGGTTTTTCAACACTAACACAAGTGCGAAAAGTGGTTTTTCCACACTAATACAAGTGCAAAAGTGGTTTCCTGCAGCAACACAAGTGCGAAAAGTGGTTTTTCAACACTAACACAAGTGCGAAAAGTGGTTTTTCAACACTATCACAAGTGCAAAAAGTGGTTTTTCCACACTAATACAAGTGCAAAAGTGGTTTCCTTCACCAACACAAGTGCGAAAAGTGGTTTTTCAACACTAACACAAGTGCAAAAAGTGGTTTTTCAACACTAACACAAGTGTGAAAAGTGGTTTTTCAACACTAACATAAAGTGCGAAAAGTGGTTTTTCAACACTATCACAAGTGCGAAAAGTGGTTTTTCCACACTAATACAAGTGCAAAAGTGGTTTCCTGCACCAACACAAGTGCGAAAAGTGGTTTTTCAACACCAACACAAGTGCGAAAAGTGGTTTTTCAACACTAACGCAAGTGCGAAAAGTGGTTTTTCCACACTAATACAAGTGCAAAAGTGGTTTTTCAACACTAAC